>NC_092208.1:29980291-30013506 GCF_043381705.1 Parasteatoda tepidariorum | reverse complement strand
GCACAAGTATATATATATATATAAATGCGTTTATTTTGTACGTATTCCACATAATCAGAACGCCCCATTTGCCCTAATTCAACCTTGATTACTTTTGAAAATTATATTTTCTAGTTAGGAAAATAAATATTTGCAGAAGAGCTTTACAATAATTTCGTCAATTATAGTATGCAAAGCAGAACGCTGGAATTCTATATAATTTCAACTCCATGCGCAATGATAAGTTAATGCGGCTTATTTGAAAATGAAAAGATAATTGACTTTGTCTGGAAAGGATAATTTCCTAGTAATGTTCTATCGCTTTAGAGGAAACAATTTATTAATTATCTTTCATAAGGAGAGACATTTATTTGTTTTTGCTGTTAAATAACGGGAACTTCGATGAAATTGCTCAAGCTTTTGAAAGTTCAGTCTCTTTATTAAATTATCATCAATGTGGAAACTTTATCACAGTACCTTATTCAAACATTTAGAACCGAGGCCTTGATCAGGAAGGGAGTAGCAAATCTTTTGCGTTAACTATTTTCGGGATGGTAATATTCGTGTTACTCAGTTTTCTTGATTTAATTTCATTCCGGAATAGAACAATTCATTTGAGTGATTATTTAATTTAAATTATTATTAGTGCTTCAAATTTCATATGGTGAGTAATAGTTAGTAAAATTTAAGTACTCTTTCTATTCATTGACTGTAAATAGTGTTTAAAACTACCTACACTGTCAAAGATTCTGGATCAAATTACGGTAAAAAGTGCCAGCATTTTGGGTATATCATTCGTAAAATACATTAATACCGTAAAATGTCATATCGCAAATTTTACAGTAATAATTATTTAATTAGAGTGATTTGTGGATTTTAGGGTAATTATTGCTGTAAAAATTGCGGTTTATAAGATTTTTTTGTTTTAAAAAAATGGATTTTATGGCAAAAAGTCCAGGTACTTTGAGTACCGGTACTTTTTATCGTAAATTGATCCCGAATTTTTACAGTGTCGAATATTATTATCATTTATATTTATAGTTTCATGGTCCACACTGAACAAGAAAGTTTAGTTAAAACTACCAGAATATGGTAAAATTTACCGTGTTTCTGATTTCATGGAAAAATCAAAAACCTCAGTAATTTTTAATGAGGTAATGATTAGGTAAAATTAACAATGAAATGTGGTTTTATACGATGTTGTAAAATTTGGTAAACTTTATAAAATTTAGTACGTAATTTTACTATGACGCAAAAACGGTTAAAAACGGTTATTCGGTTAAACTTACTTTTCAATTTTGAATTTTTTCTAAATGTGTGGTATAATTTTGAAAACCAGAATTTCCGATAAACCGTTGCCATAATAACGGAAAAATTATAAAATGAATGGTTTAAATTCTGTATACTTCGTTTCTTTTTTTCGAAGTGTGGAAAATGATTTCTTAACTGTGGGTTGCAATCTAAATGGGGTTGCTCTGTTAAATTTTGAGTTCACAGCAATTTAAATGGTTTTAATCTTATCAATAATTCTCCATTTATTGCTTCTTCCTTGTTAAAATATTTATTTACCACAGCTGATATAAATGCTTTTTACTGCATTTTGTATAAGGATTCTAAATATTTTAATTAAGGAGAAAGAGCATTTTTCTATTAAGAACTGTTTCGAAGCACACGTAGAAACAGTTCATAATAGGGAAGTGAACCTAGCGGCGAATGACGACATTTCCACACACTGCAGTTTTAGTTCAGAGGCTTTGAACTAAATCTCAGTTCAGAGGATTTGAACTAAAGTTTTTCGTGACATTTACGCGACCTCCTGTTATACATAACGTTCTTAAACTTGTACACTTCGACAAAAAATAGACTCTATACATTATTTGAAAAGAAATATGTAGCTTTAGATGCCGAAGTAATTACAGATTTGATATTCCCAGACCCGAATCAGGCAAGATTAATTATTTGTATAAATGCGATAAAAATTTGTTCCCCAATGTTATTATCAAATATTGAGTAAAAAATAAAGTAAAAGTTTTTTTATTTTTATTCTAATATTAGATTTTTATGAAGTTAATGAATGTTGTGTCTTCATTTTTAATTCGAAGATAGAAAAGAACTAAATTATTGTACTGAAAGAAATCAAAGTCAGGATAATTTTTTAATCAGTAAAGAGGTTATGGGGTGATTAATGAATACATTGAAATTATAAATTTAACTGAATTATTTGTTTATAAATACAATGAAAATGAAATGCAATAATAAACGTTGTGCTTTTAAGTTTCAAAAATTACATTTATTTAAAAACTGCTTAGCATGAATCTAAATTCCTGATTACATTCTTTTTTACTGGTTGAATTAAGTGGAAGCTTGAAAAGGTCTATATTAGAACTTTTAAAACTATTGATTGAGATCCTATTTCGGGTCGCGAAATTATCTTTTGGGCATTTGCTCATATATGTCTAAACGACTATTTCCTTTTACATAATTATGTGGCAAGAGAGTAGCCTCAATTTGAGCTTTTAATGTTAATTTAAATTTTTTGTATATTTTATATATATTCTATATATATATAAAAAAGAAAGTAATTCATTTACCCAAAAAATTCAATGTAAAAAATCATTTATTTATTGCTTTTTTATTGTACAATTTTAAAATGGAAGTAGATTTTTTTTAAACTCACTGTGAAAAAAATGCTTATCTAAAACAAGAATATTTACCGTGTTTTAGTCTCTATGTGAGTACCAAAAAGCTCGGTAATTTTAATTTTGGTTAAGTAATAATTTTGGTAAAATTAACAATAAAATATAGTTTTGTAATGTGCGATAAAATTTGGTAAAACTGGTAAAATTTGGTTATTGTTTCATGATATTTTAGAACATGGCATTAAAATGTTTATTCGGTTGCATTCACATCTCAGTCTCGTATTTTTTACTAAATGTGTGGTAATTCAATAACTGTAACTAAAATTATGAAAATCGAAATTTCTGGTAAACCGTTACCATATGAACGGAAAAAGTACCAAATGAATGTTCGTAAATAAATAATAAAATAATAAGATATTTTGAAAAATTATATTTTCTATGAAGTTATGTCTGGATAAGAGAGTTTTGCGATTGCGTGCAAAGTTCTTTTGATTCGCTTAAAAATTTAATTACCAATTGGCGACTTTGAAAAAAAAAATTATGAAGCTCAAACTGTAACTCTCTTTCATTGCCAAAATTATTGGAACCATGTTTTACAGATAGCTGCCACACCCCATATTCAAGTTCGACGAAAAAAAAGCCATGTTTTATTATAGGAAGTTATTTTAATTTTATTTATTTTTGAACTTAAAGTAAAGTCAGCTATAATTAATTAACATATTTAAGTTTATCATGTAAAACCACAAATATTGTATTTGAATATTTATAGTTCTAGAGGCTAAATACGATTATTAGAGGAGAAGCTATTGTGTTTCGGTTTTTGTTCTGCACGCCATATGCGGTTAAGAATTTTTTTTCTTCCTTTCATAAAAATTATGCTGACAATAGTATCTCTTTCAAAGTTCGTGAAATTGTTTTCCTTCTTCTAATGTTCCTGATTACAAAAGCATTCACAATAAGTATTTAATGATTTTAAAATATATTTTCTGCAATAGGTTCGATTTAATGAAAATAACCGCTATAAGCAAATGGAGCATTTTTTGAAAATATAAATATTGTCATCAATTACATATATTTCTGTATAATTCTTAGTTTCTTTCCATCGTTGATTTCCAATGCCGATTCTGTTAAAGGTATTTTATACTTTATTTAATCCGTCGTTGAACAACCAACCCAATTTTATGTTTACGACTACTAATGCTCAAATCCGTAACCTTGTAGTTTTGAACCCAATCCAAAAGACAAGGGAGCTTCTGGATCAGGTATTGAGAGAAATTTGCCTTCGTGGAGGACTTTTTGATGGAACTAACCCGCATTTGCGTTACAAGGTGATTCAAACTATATTTCAAACAAATTTCAAACTATTTCAGAAGTTTTTATTTTAATATCATTAGACAAAAACAAGCCCATTATTTTCGAGAAATAATCATTCACTTAATTATGAATAGAATAAAATCAAGTTAAGTTCGAAAAAAGAAATATTGGTAATTATTGTTTTCATTTTTCTACATCTTATTTAAATCTTCTTAGTAATTTGATTTTTCTAAAGCTTCCAATTAGGAAGTTAATTGAAAACAAATTCAAACTTTGCGGAGTTTCAATAGCTTTTTTTTGCACTTGCGTTTGTTTAATTAAAGTTTTATTTCAAAATAATGAACGGATTTTCTTTTCTAACCAGAATGTTTATTTGCTGAACAGATGAAGTTAAATAGTAGAAAAAGATATATATATATATATATATATATATATATATATTTACATAAATTTCTTAAATGAATATAATGGCTAATTGAAGAAAAAGTTTAAAAAAATATCATAAATGCATTGGCTATTTTTCTGAGTTTCACAAACATAAAATAAAGAAATAATTAATTATGAATGAAACTGACGCACTCTTCATTAACATATTTTTATAAGAAGATTTACGTTTTAATGTCATAAAAGACATAAATATAAGTGAATTGAAATATTTGTAAAAAAATTCTTTTATTTCAACAAAATATAAACTATGTTTAACTTTGTTTGATTAAAAAAAATTTTTAATTCCAAATTTATTATTTCAGTTTAACTCGCCCGCAACAACTGACTTTTAAAACTAAAAAAGCTTTTAATAATTGTGTTTATATTAGGGATTTTAACTTTATATAATTGCTTTCTCTTCTTGATGAAAGTTATCCAAAAATCCATTTTAATCTAAATTGTAAATTTATTTTAGCACATGCTATAGAATACGTATGCAACTATTGCCCCATATGCAACTATTGTAATATATGCAAGTATTGTAACGAATAATAGCTCAGAAGGAAAAATAATTCTTTAAAAAATTTTAAAACCTTACAAAGACTAAGAAAAGTTCGTAACGGTAAAATTTGCCGTGCTTCTGGCTGTGTGGAAACACTAAAAAGCTTGGTAGTTTTTATTGAAGCGCTTTGGTAATGATTTTGATAAAATTAATGATAAAATTTGGTTTTACATAATGTGGTAAAATTTATCAAACTTGATAAAATTTAGTAATTTCATTATGATACTGTAGAGAATTGCAAAAAGACCATTTATTTGGTTAAATTTATTTTGTAGTTTGGTATTTTCGACTAAATATGTGGTAATGAGAACTTTAATTTTGAAAACTAAAATTTAGGGCAAACCGTTACCATAGGAACGGAAAAATTACCTAATGAATGGTTTAAATACCATAACTTTTCGCTTTATTTACCATATTTTTTTAAATTTTTTTTTTTGCCAGAAATGTCACTATTTTGCAAACGATGATTTTATCAGAAGACATGTAACTAACTATAGCTTGTTTTTTGTCACTTGGTTGTGATTTTATCAATTTTATCGGTAAATTCTGTCATTATTATTGATTTTAATTTAAATTGATATTTCGCGGCATTGCAAAAATGTTTGATGTTAATTATTCAATTTTGAAAATCTAAAAAGTTTAGAAGTTAATAACCTTTTTTAGGTTTATTGTAATAGTTCATACTCTTAAAGAAGGTCATTATTTTTAAAAAATATGTATAGAGAGAAATGCTTTTTAACAGAAACGAATGCTCTACGTCAACATAAATAATTTTTTTATACATTGGCTATACAAAATATGTACATTCAGTTATTTAAAAGTCTTTAAATTCTTCTTATAGTTGTTAAATAATGATAAATGCAAAAATGCCAAATGTTAGCATTATCGTTATTTTGAAACTTTAACTTAATTTATAAACTAGAAAAACACTGAAAAATGTTTTGACGTATATTTGAAACTATGTTTGGTGTTGAGATAAACTAAATACATTTTTAAGTTCAGAACTGCAGTTATCGGATAATAAAAAAAGAAGATAAAATTATGGAAATAATTTTTGTGTCAAAGCAATAGTGCAATTATATTAATAAAAATGCTTTTCTTCTTCTTTTTTTTTTAACGAAAGGAAACAATAAATTAATTCCAATGAGCATTGAAATATGAGTTGTCAGTAAATAAACGAACATTAAATAAATAAAGTTATAACAGTGAAAAAGTAAATTGAAAAAATGTGACTAAATACCCAGTAAAAACTTTTAGTTTACCTAAACACCTTTTCCGGTGGCAACTATTCACCAAATTTTATTTACAGTATGTTAGAAAAATATGCCAGTTCATTAAAAATATAAATTTTCGTTAGCCCAAACAATTCTATTTCTTGCAACATAAGTAATTATGTACAAACACGTTCAAGATTTTACTTAGAATGGAAAATAAAGCTATTAAAATACATACAATAACAATTATAAACTAAATTAAAACTAAATTTCTTAAACAAAATTTTCCTCTAAATTAATTAATTACAAATTATTTAATTAATAAATTTTTTTTATTAATTTAGAATTAATCGCTAAACATTTTGAAAATTAAATTTTGAAGCGTTCACATATCTCAAAACGAGTTTTTAGAAGTGTTATTACTTTGTTTTTATAATTATATTCGTCAATTTATAGATATGCTTGATCTAGATGCATAATTGTTGTTTTATTTTCTACCATTTTTAAGCTACAAAATAATAACTAACAAATTATTTTTGATTGTGTTTCTTTATATATTGTAACTCTTACTTGGATAGTAATCCTGTATTATATTCTTTTTTTCCGTTACATTCGTACGAATGACATCCGCATCATCACTGTATTCCACAAGAAAGGTAAAAACTATAATTAGAGCAATTTCAAGCAATAAAACAGTAAAGCCAAATTTGCAGCTTTGCCAATTCATAATTTTAACTTTATTAAGTATGTTCTGTTAAATCAAAATTGACTAATTATTAGAAATAAAAATTTGTTGTGACTTTGTTTATGAATTGTAACAGAATATAATTCCAAAATTTAGCAAAATGTTTTAAATGAATCAACATTTAGAAGAATTCTGATTATTTCGAAATTATCTCTTTTCTTTTTTCTTTTCTTCTCCATTTACTGTTTCCTGTTCTTTTAGATCTCATTCTCTTTTTTTTTCTAAAACGTTGAAAGGCGAGTAACTGAATGACAAGTAAAAAGTGGGTGGAGCTGAAATTTGATTGGAGGAGATTTACTTATTTATCTCCTATTGAAAACTATTGCATTAAACATAAAAAAAGAATAAGTTTCCTTTTTGTTGTAAAAAATATATCGTATATTTTTAGATGGCTATGATCTTTTTCCGATGACTGAAACCTTCCATGAAGGGGCATAATCTGATTTTCCATACATAATTCTTAAATTACTGAATGCATTTGCACTACTTTTTATTGCATAAGTAAGGCCTTCTCAATAACAGGGTACTTATAGAGTTTCCGCGAGGGTCATAATTTCTGAAGAAGGCACATAATCAGACTTCCCATTCATAATTTGTAAATTACTGAATGCATTTGTACTATTTTTCATTGTTTAAGTCTCACAATCCTTCTTAATAATAGTGTACGTATAAAATTTCGAAGGTCTTAACTTCCGATGAAGGGTATAATCAGTCTTCCCATTCATAATGTGTAAATTACGGAATGCATTTGTAATATTTTTCATTGTTTAAGTCTCATAATCCTTCTTAATAACTGTGTACGTATAGATTTCGAGGGTTATAACTTCTGATGAGGAGTATAATCAGATTTCTAGTTCATAATTTGTAAATTGTTGAATGCATTTGTACTATTTTTCGCTGCATAAATTTTATAAGTAAGGTTGAACTCCGACCCACCCCAGGGGGGTATACGGAGATAAAAGTAAAATTATTACAATAAAATTTCTCTAAAAACTAAAGTTACAGTAAAATTTCGCCAAATGACAGTGGTGGTGATCAGTTAAAAGTGGATTAACAATAAAGTTTGACAATTAAAAACATGTGTTAAAGGCAATGAAACCCAATAGCGCCGGTGTAAATGTCGAGAATTAAATGATTATAATAATAAGGAAACAAGAGATAAAAAATCTCAAAACTAAAACCAATGAAAGCTAAAAGTCCAAATAGTAAATGTCTAAAAGTAAAAGTCTGACTAGAAGTCTATGAAGTCTAAAATCAAAAGTAGATAAAAATTCAAAATGTAAGGCTAAAAGTTGATTAGTAAAAATTAACGATGACACGCTCTATTGTTGGTTCATGACTGGTGCCAGTTGATCTGGGGCTAGAATGTCCTCGAGGGTTTGTTTAATAATTTGAGTCACAATTTTCCTGCAGGTCAATATAGCGAAGAATTGATGTTCCTCTTCGCAATTATTCATGTGGGTTCCACGAAGTGCCCGGAATCTTGGACAGTGCTTAAGTAGATGATCAATGTCCTGTCTCACTCCACAGTAAATGCATGAAGCTGATTTTTTTGCATAAATTTTATAATCCTTCTCAATAGCTGGGTACGTATAGTGTTTCCAGAGGGTCGAACTCGATTTTCGAAAAGGGGCGTAATCAGACTTTCCGTTCGTAGCTTGAAATTTGCTAAATGCATTTGTACTATTTTGCATTGTTTAAGTCTTATAATCCTTCTAAATAACGGGGTACATATATAATTTTGAAGGTCATAACTTCCGATGAAGGGTATAATCAGATTTCTAGTTCATAATTTCTAAATAATATCCATATATAATTTTGAAGGTCATAACTTACGAAGGGTATAATCAGATTTCTAGTTCAAAACTTCTAAATAATATCCATGTATAATTTTGAAGGTTATAACTTCCAATGAAGGGCATAATCAGATTTCTAGTTCAAAATTTCTAAATAATATCCATATATAATTTTGAAGGTCATAACTTCCGATGAAGGGTATAATCAGATTTCTAGTTCATAATTTCTAAATTGTTGAATACATTTGTACTATTTTTCATTGTATGTACTTTTTATAATTCTTCTCAATAACAGGGTAACTATATAGAGTTTCCCTGAGGGTAATAATTTCTGAAGAAGGGACATAATCAGTCTTCCCTTTCATAATGTGTAAATTACTGAATGCATTTGCACTATTTTTTTCTTGTTTAAGTCTTATAATCCTTCTTAACAACAGGGGATAAACAGAGTTGATGGTATATTATAATCGCTAAATAAGGTTCTTAATAATTTAAATTTATTTATAGTTCTATGAACAAATTGAATAGATATATCTTTTTTTACATAAGTTGATCATTTCATAATGAAACACTTTTTATTGTATAGTAAATTTCCACTAAATAAATTTTAACCCAAATAAAAGTAAAACATCAAACATTTTTTGCGTCATCATCATAAATGAAAACAGTTTTGAAAACGTTAATAAAAATAAAATTTTAAGTTTAAGAATATTTTTCGCTGGAGCAAATAGTCCTAGCTAGGTCACTGATCTAATACTGTAAATTGTAAATACTTTTTTCGCTAGCACAAAAAAGAAAAAAAATAATTGAAAAGATCAATGCAAATACAAATATAAATTATGAAAAGTTTTTGTAAACACTACTAGTGGGATGGTCATTGCGTAATAACTGTAATGTGTAAACAGTTTTTTAGCTAGCATAAAAAAAAACTAGGTGAGGACAAAAAAATATTAGCAGAAATAGTAAAAAAAATTGCCAGCACAAGTAGTCCTGTTTGTTATCGAACAAGAAATATAGAATGAAAAGATTTTTTAACAGTACAAAAAGTTTTGAAAAGATTTTATACAACTACAGATGTAAGTTGCCCTGATTTTTTTTCTTGCCATTAACATTTAAGACGACTGTAATAACTCATCGGAATAAATAAGCGAATAAAAATTCAATAAAAGAATAAAAAAATAAGTAAAATTAAAAACATTATTATAAAGTATTTTTTTGTTTTTTGAAAACATAAAGTGACTGCGTGGATATTTTCTTTTTCATAATTGATTTTTTCAGGCTCTATCAGACCACACTATCTTCACACTTTAGCCTAAAAATGATATATTTGCTTAACGATTGACACCTTTAGAATGAACCAAACACGAAAAGAATAAAAAGCAAGAATGAAATATCACGAATCAATCATTACAAGCTTAATCATAGCTTTTCATGTTAGGTATAATATTAATTCCTATCACGAAAATCAATTTACATCTACTGTAAATGATAATAGCCGCATTTATAGCATTTCTGAATCGATATTCGTTTTGGTTTTAATATTTGATACAAAATCAGGAACATTTCTGTTAAGCAAACAGCAGCCTTGCAACCATCTGATACATTTAACTTTTATGGTGGGCATTGTTCGAAATTTTCGCATATCCGTTACGGAGATATAAATGGAAACAACATTAACGAACGGCGGAAAATCTCATGTCTAATGGACGTCCATTTCCGGACAATGATGTTCAGGTAATGGGTGGAATATAATAAGCAGGAAACTTCTTAAAGTTGGCATTAACCTGAAATTAAATTTGAAGAGATTTGTATTCTTTAGAAAGAAAACATATTTATGACTGTATGGATGATTTAATTATTGTTTAAATTGTCATTGGTTTTTGCTAAAGTAAATAATTCTTACTAGTTTAATTAGTGAAACAGTTGCATAGAAGCTATTTTTTTTATTCGTTTTGTAAGTAGAATAAGCTATAAATGTAATTTTTAAAATTTTTTTAACTCGAATTTCATATGAATAAGCAAGATAATACTTACATTGAGGGCGTTTCTCTCACTTTTGACAATTCAGAAACTCTTAGGCTGTGTTTTGTTGATTTTGAGAATCATTTCGCCACGAAATCACGTTATTTATGACAAAACGCGAATTCTCAAAAACCTGACGAAAATGTTTTCTCAACTCGAAACCACAATGTAGTGCATTGTGGGGGATTATTAACTAGAATGTCGACAATAGAATGAATACTAGAAAATCGAAAATAGAGTGACGAAACAAGCCGACCGCGTGCATGGTGATCAAGGAGTCGGCATCGTACAAGGAAGATCCCGGATTCGAATCCCGCTACGGGCATGTATGTAATTTATCTATCCGTTCTTCTTGTGTTGTTTGGTGATATTGATCCACCTCTGTTGTGCCCACGATAAAGTTAAATACATTACGCGCTATAAGTTTTTTTCTTTTTTGGAAGAACAGAATGACGAATAATGAATTTTGACAAAATTCATTTCTTCGAAAAAGACTACTATAATTATTTCGTCTATTTGACAAAACCTTTTCTCAGACCACATACCAGGAAACGATTTTGTCAAAAACGAAGAAAGTTTCCTGAAATTTGAACATCCATCTTCTGGAGTGCATGAATTTTTTTTACATATCTATCAAAGCACTTAAGCAGGCTTTCTTTTCATTGGAAGCTGAAGAAAGTAAAATGCATCTTGCTATCAATCAAAAACAAAAACAAATATATGTCATGAGCCAATTTGTTTATTTTTAAATTCCAAACATTTTGTTTTCATTTTTTTTATTATATCTCCAATTATCTCATAAAACATCAAATTTTTATACAGCAAGAATTTTTCATTTTTAAATAATATTTGTCTCAACATTTCGTGGGCTAAAATTAAAGAATATATAATTTGGCTACTGAATTTCTACGATCCTTAAAACAGGATTTTATAATAAAATGAATGCAAACACAAATAAACCTCCGAGAAAAAAATGCACTTCAGAAAAATAGTACCGTAATGTTAGTTAAAGTGCAAAAACTGCGTAGAAATACTTTGTTCAAATCTTTTCTTTTTAAATTTAAAATTTTAACTTTTGGCTTACTAGTTTTATTTAAAAATTAATTGCGAATTCAAAAAGATATTGTAAATAAGAAATCCTTGTATTATTGAAGGATATATTAAATTTTATTTTTGACGATCAAGCTTAATATTTATTGAAGTATTGAATAAAAGAATAAAAAGAAAATAGGAAAAAAATAGCAAGCTCTTTTTTTGTAAAAATAAACATTCTATGTTTCATAATTAATTTTCAATACTTTATCTATCTTAAATTCTAATTGACTGTGCAAAGCATTGTAAGAGTAAGCATGTGCTTAATTTGTAAGATTCAAAATACGATTCCGAGTTCCAGAAAAACATATTATCATTGATAAGTTTTTGAAATTAATGAGAATTCAAAAATACATAGTTTTAACAATTACTCTCAATTTTAATTTCAGTATGTGCGTTTTAAAAAAATATATGCATCAATTAAAACTGAATTTCTTATCTATCTTCCAAAAATAATTAATTTTTCTAGATACTTGTAAATACGAAGGAAATGTGTTTCCATATTAAATGAACTCGAGGTCGAAAAAGCATATTTATTTGTTTGTAATCAAAATTAATTTGGCTGACTTTCTGTAGCTACGATTTGTTACGAAACATTTGACCTCTAACCTATACGTCATGCTATATCCAAGTATCTAAATTCGTTTTTTTTTAAATTTTTTTTTATCATTAACAACTTACAATCAGATAAAGTATAAACTCAAATTTCATTTTCATGTTGGAAAGATTTGTCATAGCGTGTCCTTAATTCAAAAATTATTTTTGAATGTGAAATGATTATTGATTTGAGGCTTTTGCTGAATTTGTTTCCACTTAAGTATATTTATATTCAGAAACGATGGATTCACAGAATTTAAATTTATTTTAAAGGTAGGATTTTAGATTGCATTTTTTAAAATTAATGAGAAAATATATATTCAAATGGGAATCATTGTTGGCATTTAGCATTTTTCAATCCAGCAATTGTTTTACAAATTCAATTCAAAACTTTAAGACATTTTTATATTTTTCAATAGTTTATTATTTTAGAAAGAATAATATTAGGTGATTATATTATTCCATTAAAGCATTTATAAGTAGAAATTAATTCTTCAAGTTGAAGTCAATAATGAAAATATTGTTTTTGTTGCTTATTGTTTTTTTATTAGTTATAAATCATTAGTTATAAGTCATAAATCATTAATCAAGAATTCTTAAGCAATATAATTTTGCTTAACAATTATTGTTTAATAATCCGCATTAAAACTTATTTTTTCCTAATTTGTTTCTTTTTTTTTCTTTCTCTTTTCTTAGATTTTAATATTTTATGAAATTCCTTCGGCAATCGTTGACTGGAATTAGATAATTAGTTAAATGATTTAAACATTAGTTGAAATTAGAAATGTATTTAATTATAAATTTAAAAAGAATTAGAACTAAAAGGATTCAAACTGAAAAAATGAATTATATTAAAAGAGTTATTTTCCTTTCTATCTTTTATGGTAAGAATATTTTGTTGAAATCTCCATTCAACTGTTCGAATTTTAAATTTGCGTCTATATTCAATTTTTCTCTCTGTAAAACGATTAAATTCGCTTTGCCAGTGAAATAATATTTACGTTTTCTAAAACATGAAAAAAAAAACAAATAAATGACAGATAAATAAACAACGAAGCGTAAAAATTAAAGAATTAAAAAAGGTTTTGTTACACCTGAATGACTATTTCTAAAAAAAATTTTTGTTTACCAAACGAAAACAACAATAAAAAATGCAGTTAAAAAGAACAGCGTTGTCATGATTAAAAAAAAACAACCTTCACCATCTAAAAAGAGAATTCGGATGACATCGTCAAAGTAGTGTTGAATTAAAACAACACTAGGTAGAAATGAGTGACCCTGAATTAATATTTCTAAGATGACAGAATATCTTTATTAAGGAAATCCATGTCTTCAGTAATGATCATCCTAAACTAATTAACATTACCGCATCTCGTTAATCATAAACATTTCAACTTCATCAATTTGCAGCTTGATATCGAAATGAAATGCGTTTTATCTTTGATCATCAAAAGTAACAACAGTAAACCTCGAAAAAAAAAATCCAATTAATAAATTTTTTTTACAATTTATATAAAAAAAACTAATTTAACTGTTCTACAATCATAATATTTCTTATTTGACTTATTTTTAATTAACTTCTCAAATAATAACATAAATTCTTTAAAAACACTGTGCCAAATTATAAAACTCTAAATAATATTTATATCAGTATTTAAGTAAATATTTTAATACTAAAATAATAATAATAGTTTATTTAAGATTTTCATACTATTCTTTGCAATTTAATAAATTTATTAAGAACCTATCATTCAGAACAAATCTCTCTTACTTATGTGACAAAATGAGGAAATGAAAATGAAAAACGAATCACATATTTTTCTTTCGTAATCTCGAATCCTAATTTGAAGGAAATTCATTTATTCTCATAATGATTCCAGTATTTTTTATTAAGCCTGAATAAATAATAAGTAGTTTTTATTGGCCTAATAAGTTATCATAAAAACCAAAACCTAAATTTGTAGTAAGAAAACAAATTTAGATATTAGTTGTCTTCCAACTTTCTCTTGATAAACAGTTGAATTTATTTTGAGGTAAGGAAAATTTTTCATAACACCAAAATATTAATTACCGGCTCAGAACAATATAGTTGTTCATTATAATTATATTAATATAATTATTCCTGGATATAATTATTTATTAATATATTTATTTATTACGATAATTATTCACGAATACTCATTAACGCAATTTTTCATTAATATAATTAATTGTTTAATGTAATTAATTCATTAATACTATTATTTTTTTCTTCAGTTTACTTCATTGTTCTGTTTTGCACCTCTGCAAACTACAAATGTATTCATTTTATTCATAAACGTTTGAAATAGTTTGTATGATACCAGATTAACAAAAGATATATTTTGATGCTTAAAATATATTATGAATGAAAAAAGTATGAAAGAAAGTATGGTCGAAAGTATGGTCACTGAGAAAAAAAGTATGGTCAAAACTACTGAAATATGGTAAAAATTTTATCGTGATTCTGGCTCTATGGAAACGCTAAAAAACTCGGCAATTTTTTGCCGAAGCGCTTTGGTGAATAATTTGGGGAAATTAACATAAGGTATGGTTTTATATTATGTGTATAAAATTTGACGAAACTTAATAAAATTTGGTAATTTTATCAAAATGCTTTTAGAGTATGGCATAAAAACTAGTTACTCGGTTAAATTTTATTTTCTGTTTTAATTTTTTATTAAATGAGTTGAAATTAGAATTTAAAGTTTGAAAACTAGACTTTATGTAAAAATTTTACCATATGAATGGTAAAATTGCTAATTGAATGGTTTTTAAATACCAGATATTTTAGTTTTTATTAAAAGACGTATGTTTTTTTTTTTTTTAATTTTTTTTTATCTGAATTGTCATCACTATACAGTGTGGAAATTTTACTAGAATTTTTTTTCCTTGTTGAAAAATATGTTTTATTCAATTAAGTTTTAAATAATTTTTACGAAAACTCTTCAATTGGAGTGTATTAAACTGTAATTATTCGGTTAAATTTAGTTTTCAGCTTTTTATATCTTACTAAACTTGAGAAATTTGAAAAACAGAATTTTTGGCAAACTGTTACCATATGAACGGAAAAATTACCAAATGAATAGTCAAATACCAGATATTTTGATTTTTATTACCAAAAGTATGCCACTTTTTTATTTATTATTTTAAAAAAAAGTATCATTGCTATACAGTATGGTAATTTTAGGAGAATTGTTTTCTCCTTGTAGAAAAGTTTGCTTCATTTGATTAATTTTTAAATATTTTAAGCGGAAACCTTTCAATTTGAGTACATTAAACTCGAATTAAATAATTTAAATGTAAAAACTGCGCATGCTGCATTATTGAAAAGAATTGTTTCGACAATAAAACCGACAAATAACTTACAACTAGTTACTAAGTTTTTTGAGGTTTCCTTTCTTCTGTATGAAAAATTATTAAAACCAAGGACTGTACAATTTTGGAGCCCAAAAATGCAGCTTTGTAGTTGCTTTTTAAGTATTATAAATAAACAAGGCTTTCCACTTTCAGAAAATTGTGACTTTTCTTTACATTTTGCATCATTTTTCTCATTCACATGAATTGAGCCGGCTTAACCTGATCATCATTAATAACTGTTAAAAAACTGAAGTATTGAAAACAGCGCTTCAGCCACCTGCTTTTTATAACAATTACTTCACCCTTGATTGAAATCTAGTTAATTCAATCCATCCTTGATCAAATTTATCTAATCTAATTATCTAGTAAAACCCATCTAATTTATCTAATCTAAATCTATGAGGTGTAAAAAGAATCCATCCTAACTTTTTTCACCCGTCATTACATTGAAAACTGCTGATGATATTTTAAGGACACTCCAGAAATGCATTCATAATAAAAAATAAGCAAGGAACTTAAATTTCATTTCTTTCAACTGGTATTTTTTTTAATTTATCATTTTTCTCTCGATGCCAATGATTTAAAATATTTATTGTTTACTTTTTAGTGGAGAATATGTTTACATGTCTTTCGGTAGGATTTTATGAGAATTATCGGAAGACATGTTTTGAAGTTTCGATTTCGAGATTTTTTGGTATCTTATCCGCGATAAGAGATATAACAAGATATTTCGGAAATACATATTTTAAGTTGCAAATTGCAATCTGAAAGAGACGAAAAGCGATGATTTTGAGGAGGAGAAAAAGAATTTAGAGCGATGCTGCTAAATGGAGTGGGGTCAATACGGAGGCACAAGGCGATGAGTTTGTAAAGGAAGGGGTAGTGAAGTTTTTGTAGCCGCAGCGAGTGTGTGTGAACCACGGCGAGTTTGTGAAGGCTGACAAGTTGGCTTCCAGTATGTATAGATAAACCTATAAGGTGAATTATTCATTCTGAAATATTATGAGCCTATTAACATTTTACAATTGGTAGAATTCAGCAAAAATTAGCTTTTTGATTTTTCTGCTTCATTTTCTTGATAAATTTATATTTTCTTGCACATATTTCAAAGAAATTTTTTTTACAAGCATATATGAAATATTTAAAAACGTAGGACAGTTTAAGGAAATTTCTATTGACAAATTTTATAAAATTGTGTGAAGTATGCTAATTTTATCAAATAAGATAAACTTACTGAACAAAATTATTTTTTAGCATAACTCTTGATCATTATTATTATTATGTGAGGATTCGATAGATGTTCTATAGATATTTTTTTTAAAAATCAATTAAAAATTCTTTTGTCTAATATAATTTTCTATAATAATAATTATTATTTTTCGCTTCATATTCACGCATATGTTAAAAAAGATATTTTATAACACAATCAGAATGCCTGTTCTAGAATTTTTAAACAATGTTTGCACAGTAAAAGAGTTAAATATTTCAAGTTGCTGGATTTTAATAATATTTGTTAAGCCTAATATTGTTCTGAGATTCCTTAGAACAAATTTTATGTTTGAATACAAAAGAAAGAATCATGTAAATAATAAAAAATATATTCAAGACTATGTAATGAACAAAAAATATATTCTATGTAAATAAAAATATATGTTCTGGTCAAGAATCAAATTAATGCTTCAACCCAGGTAACAGGTCCAAAACAAAGAATATACATTGTCCAGATGGTATAATAAAACTCTTAAATACTCATATAATGGAGAAATGTTAATAAAACAATGTTAGAAAAATTCACGACCGCTTATTTTTGCCTTATATTAGAAAATTAATTAAAATCCAAATTAATGGAAATCTAATAATATATTTTTGAATGTCTGTTTTAACACAACCAGAAGAGTTTTTGTAAATTTCGAGTTATATGTAAAGAGACAACATAATTTTTATAGCCTAACCATAGGCACTATTACATTTGCCCTGAAATTAAGTAACAAAAGGAAACATTTTCTAGGTTTCTATTGATTTAAGGTTGAAGTAAGTAAGTGAACACGTTTTTCGGATATTGTATATTGAAAAAGAAAGCAGCTGTCTTTTTGCAATGACAATGAAATCAATAAACGATAAAGACATCGTTAAGACTAGTTATCCTCGTTTTCTGCGTTAAAAAATGGAGTAAATGAATCAATAAATCCATGAAAAAAATTTATTTCATTGTTTTATTTCTCGCATGATTTCATTAAATTCCCTATCATTATAAATAAATAATGTGTTTTTTAAATCTCCAAATGAAATAAATAAATGAAAACTGTTTTTACATTCAAATATTATGTAGGAATAATATTTTTTTTCGTCCGAAATAAGCTACTGATATTTTTAAATAATTTTTCTGAAAAATATGAGCAGATTTAAAAGATAGTTATGACTGCCAAATTATTAAATATCCTCAGTGGTTGACAAATCGTGGGTTAGAATCCTTCTGGTATTGGGCTGATCGCGAAAGGTTTTAATGGTTTTCTTCTTGTAATGCTGGTTCTTCTTCTTCTTCAGCACGACAGCCCCTAACAGGCCTTGGCTGCCTCAACCACGGCTGCCTCAACCACGCGTAGCCTCCAACGCCTCCTATCCATGGCGACTTTTTTCCTGTTGTTAATCTTTATTACTTCGAGATCTTTAGTAGTGTCATCCAGCCATCTAGTTGGAGGTCTTCCTCTGGTCCGAGATCCAGAAGGATTTTTAAAGGTGGCGATTCGTACTGCATTGTTTTCTGGATCTCTCCAGATATGGCCAAGCCATCTTAATCTATTGCTTCGGATGACCGGCATTATCTGTAGCTGTCCATATAGTCTACATAATTCAAAGTTGTATCTGATTCGCCAACAGCCTCTTTCCTGTACTGGACCAAAAATATTTCTAAGGATTTGTAATGCTGGTTAGTTCCATCAAAAGTCCTCCATTAAGGCTAGTTAGTCCCAATGCTTGATCCAGGAGTTCTCTTATCTTCTGGGTAGGTTTCAAAATTACAAAGCTATGGAGTTGCATATTGATAGTCATAATAAGCTTAGAAATGAACTGCTGTTCAACGCCAGGTATGAAATAAAATAAAATTTAAACATTATCATGTAGAAAGAGCGAATCCTGTCAGTTTATATATTTAAAAGTATGAAAAAATGTGAGGTACTATAGTTCAATGTGAACGAAAATTTTTAACAACAAATTGAAAAAAGATTGGTGGCATGTTTTTTAAATAAATTACGAAGATTAGTATGGCTCGACCTTGGTTATAGTATGGTTCATTATGGTAGAATACTTTTCAGTAATTTGAACTTCATTATGGTTCATTTTTATGACACAAATTCAAATCGAATGCATCTTGATAACTAAGTTTTAAAAATGCATTTAATTTATGAAGCAGTCAATATAGTAAAAATGTATTAATGATGTTGCATCCTTCTTTTAGGGTCTTGGAAAAACCAACTCAACTGCCGGAGTTAAATCACGTTCTTATCTAAACATGGCACTGAAAAAGAAATTCGCAATAACAGTATTGTTCCTGCAAATTTTATTTATAATACTTTTTGCTTTTTTCGTGGAATATGGACAACAAGTAGATGCCAATCAAGATAAATATCCAAAAGAAGAAAGAGTAGATCCAGATGCAAATGATTTTCACGCTATATATCCAAGTATGTCAATATAAAGAATTTTTCATTCTCAATGCACATCTCGTATCCCAAAAACGACCGTTGGTTTAAAAAATCAATTAAAGATAAACAGAAAGAGATAGAATGTGTACAATTTGTTGTGAGAAAATCAGGTATTTTATTATCCTTAAATTTCAAAACTTAGTTACAAAGATTATCAATAGTTGGCGTTGTGCGTTGAAGTATCAATAACGTTTTCTACTTCAGATCATTCCAACCCAAATACTTGTACTGACTAGGACGCCTAGTAATTTTGACCTCAGACTGCAGTTCATTGTTACTTCAAACAATGGTTGTTCTGAAAACATTGTTTTACAGTTTCCCTTTTAGCAACACCATCTGTTGACGAACTTTGAAACTAATTTTAAAATTTGGTAAGATCGTTGTGGGCTGTATGAACTATAAAATAACGTTTTCGACTTCAAATCATTCCAGCTTAAATACTTGTATGGACAAGGACGTCTAGTAATTTTGACCTCAGATTGCAGTACATTGTTAATTCAAAGGATGGTTGTTCTGAAAACAATTTTTTACAGTTTTTCCATTTAGCAACACCATCTGTTGACGAATTTCGAAACTAATATTAAAATTTGGTAGCAGTATAACTAGTTTCTTAAGCAAATCGAAACAGACTGTAATATAACAGATCGTTCAATACAGCTAAGAACTTATAGTTTGGTGAAGTTATTCTAACCGTGGAGGTTTGATCCATATGATAGATGATATTCGGTTTATGTCTTTTTAAAAGAAAAAAAAATTTTTTTTTTTCAGGTCAGAGATTCTATGTTTCAATTTATGAATTTAGTTTCAAATTATAAAATGAATTGTAAAAGCAACTCATGTCTTAATTTAAATCTGTTAGTTGGGAAACAACAAAACCGTACTCCTTCAATTTTCTTTCCTTATTTTTTTCAAATCGTTGGTTATTTTTGGGACACTGGTCATGGACTAAATAATTTCATAATCTCCTGAAATTCATAATTCATTCATTTCACAAAATAGTAATTTCTTTATTTATATTGATGTATACTTATTTCTTGTTATTTGTTCTCCTAATTTTTCATATTTAATTTGTTTTGGTCATTAATATTTAAAACAGGTTGGTTAATGGATAAATGATTTTTTTACTTATATGAAAAGCATGTCGTTGATATGTGAGGCAACTTATATTTTTAATAGCGAAATATGGAACCATTGAACTGTTTCTCTATCTGTAAGGTTGAGTGTCTCAACATTAAAATGCAACTTATATTTGTTGCATTCAAATTTGGGCTAATTATTTTAAAGTGTTTTAGAGTATCAAGATGTATATTCAGCTAATATTTGAAATAATAAAATCTTGCATCATCATTGGAATAATTTGTTTTCTTAAATATGTTTATGCAATTAAAACCTACAATCTTGAAACCTGAAATCATTGTTTTTGTACTTTGATGTTTCAATATGAAAAGCAATTAACACCTGCAATTGTAAAATATGGAATTATTATTTGTTGAAAAAATAGTTTTTTGTGTTTTAGTGTTTCACGTGTAAATTCAAACTGAGTTTGGGATAATCATTTCTTAATTGTTAATATTAGCAATAGTTAACTATGGGATCATCATTAGTTTGTTGCTTAACTAGTAAATGAAACTAATATTTGCAATAGTAAAATCTGAGATCATTAATCGTAAACATGTAAATGAAACTAACATTTGCACTAGTGAAATCTGAGATCATCAATCGTAAACATGTAAATGAAACTAATATTTGCACTAGTGATATCTGAGATCATCAATCGTAAACATGTAAATGAAACTAATATTTACACTAGTGATATCTGAGATCATCAATCGTAAATATGTAAATGAAACTAATATTTGCACTAGTGATATCTGAGATCATCAATCGTAAACATGTAAATGAAACTAATATTTACACTAGTGATATCTGAGATCATCAATCGTAAACATGTAAGTGAAACTAACATTTGCACTAGTGATATCTGCGATCATCAATCGTAAACATGTAAATGAAACTAGTGTTTGCACTAGTGATATCTGAGATCATCAATCGTAAACATGTAAATGAAACTAATGTTTACACTAGTGATATCTGAGATCATCAATCGTAAACATGTAAATGAAACTAATATTTGCAAAAATGAAATTTGGGTTCGCCATTTGTTTAAAAAATATTCTTTTATTTTTTAGTGTTTCAACATGTTAATGTAGTAATATTTGTTGGTGTGGGCTTTTTATATACATTTCTGAAAAAGTACAGTTTTATGGGAGTTGGAATGAATATGTTGTTAGCTGCTCTATCTATACAATGGTCTATCTTCACGCACAATTGTTGGTCAGCAACTGAAGGAAAAATTCACATTGACATTAGGAGGTAGTAAAATCCATTTGTTTTTTCAAATAATTTCGAAGTTTTTTTACAATTTTATTCTTGCATTTTTTATCGCATTATTTCATTTTTTATTGATCGTTGATCAATCATTTAAACTATAGTTCGCTGCTACTCATATTTTGAAACACTATTTCTTTAAAAAGGTTTTACGTTTTTTAGCAATTAAGTATTGAACACTCGCTTACGTTCTGTTTACTCACTATTTTTTTAAGTTATTTGGATTAAAAAACATCTTAAGATTAAATTTTTCTTTATTACTACACCTTTTAGGGATAAGCAACTTAAAGATTTAAAACTATTTATTTGGAGACAATTTATTATTAATTTATGAACTTAAAAATCCATAAATTAATAATAATGCATCTAACATTATTTAATATTATGTATTGTTATGACAGTGTTAAATATTTAAATCAGTTTTTGATAAACCTATTTTTGTTACGTTAAGTTTAAAGCGTACTTATTTAAATCATATTTTATTATTAAAACATAACATGAGACACATCAGAATAGGAGTCGATTTAAGTAACAGCACAAGTAAACAAACTGTTCAACCTAAAATGTGCAGTATACTCTCATTGAGATTTGAAGACAATACAAGTAATAAACTACGTATAAAAAATGAGATTAGCATTATAAAAACTTATTTATTGCAGTCAATGACACTGTTATGATAAAATAAATTTAGAATAAAATTATTTTCTTGACGTTATGTCGAAAATCAGAATGCAGAACGTTCCATTTAAATTTTGAAAAAAGTATTCAAATTATTAGTTTAAAATTAATATTCGAAAAAAGAAAAAATTATCGAAGCATCAATTATTAGAATCATCAATTATCAACCATCAAAAAATTATCAAAACGAAATTTAAGGAGTCACTATAGATAAAGGCAGGAATCAAAACATCAAGGCCTATTTGATTGCCGAAGAAAACAGAATATAGTTGAAGCGCAATTATTATAAACAATTCTAAATTTTATCAAACAGTTAACCTAGTTTTTCTTAACCGGGTCGTCGTTTCATAGGTGTTGTTGTGATGTAATCGATTATGTTCTTCATTTGTGATTCCTTATTTTGATAACTTTCATCACTTTATTTGATAACTTTCATCAATTTGAGACCCTAGTGTGTAGACATTTTTATTTAATTTTTGACTAAGATTCTAAAGATAATATACATATTAAGGGTCAGTTATCATGGATCACTCTCCATAAAAAAATAAGAATAATAGGGTTAAACATATTTAACAACTCATGTAAATAAATTGTTAAATCCAGAAAAGGAAAGAAAAAAAATCATTCTTAGTGAAATCAGTAAATGCTTAAATACCCATAAAATATGTGATAACTTTAAACTGATGATAAACTAATTTCGTCTAATGCTTTATTTTTCGCAATGTGACATTTTATATTTTTTCAGAGTCTTATAATTTTTATATTTTCATAGAAGCAGCTAAATAAAAATCTTTACCTCTAAATCATTTATAACTAACTAAAATATTAACTTATTTACATTTACTAAGAGTTATAATTATTAACAATCTATTGTATGTTTATTAATAGCATCATATGGGCTGAATTTGCTGCTGCAAGTGCAGTTATATCACTTGGAGGAATATTTGGAAAAGCGAATCCCTTGCAGATGGTAGCTTTTACAATGATCGAAACATTTTTATACACTACAAATGAATATTTTGTTGTCCACCATATGAAGGTAAGAATTGCAGTAGTATCTATTCAATAATATTAAAACGAAATTATAATAAAGTTTATTTTCTATTAAGTTGTAAGCAAACAGGTATTGATTTAACTCCATTTCTGCTGAACGGTGCAAATTAATATTTTTAACTGCTTCATAATGTGTGTCATATTCTTATAAAAGGTAAAAATAGTGTCATTACTCTTTGTTATTTTTATATTTAAGTTTGAATTAAAGTATGGAAAAAGTGTTTGTACCTAAGAGTTTCAGTTCAACATTCATAAAAAGTGATGAAAATTGTGCAAAAACGTAATTAGTACATGTAGCGAATTTAAATTGTTCAAAAACTTTTGTTATTTATTGTGTTGATATTATATTTTATGTATATATTTACAAATTTACTAGCTTTTTTTGTTCCTGTATAAGAAAATTACGAAGTAGTAAAAAAAAAACTACTTTGAGAGATTACATTCTTCGAGTTTAGATGACTGTTATTATGTTCGTAATGCGAATTTTTCATGCACCGAATATTTTTCTAAAAAAAGAAGCACTTCCCTCTTGAAAATAGAAACAAATTGATTTCGTTATTTATATTATTATTATGTGTTATATATTGTTATGTGTTTCATTTCAAATCTGTCTCAAAGCATGAGCGTCGCATGGGTCTAATGTTGAGGGAGACGAAAAGAAAATACCCAGTCATAATAACTCTCTAAATTACACATATTAGAAAATAAAATCTTATGGCTGCTAAATACTTGCGAAATGATAGATTATTTTTTACTTTGATGAATTTAATTCGATGATGATTCATTAAGTGTTTTTTATTTGTCTGAAATATTGCGGGGGGACATTTAGAGATTTCTAATTTTTGAGGGGGGCATATACCCACTGTCACCACCGCTAACGACGCCCATGTGTTGAAGCGTAATTTTATACTTTGAATCATGTATAAAATCAAGAATTACCGTTATGTTCTTAAAAATTAATTTTACTTTCATTCTTTTGAATTAATGGATTAGGTAACTGATCTAGGAGGTGCAGTCTCATTACATTTATTCGCTTCATTATTTGGCCTTGCAACAGCTTACACAATGGATAAAAAAACGAATGTACAAAATAATATAAATGAAGCATCAAGCTACAGCTCAGACATATCATGCATGCTTGGTACGTAAAAACAAATCCTTGGTAAAAACTTCTTTAAATATCGTTTGCTAACTCTGCCTTCATGTTTGCTGTAAGAAATATGTTGAAAATATCTTTTAAAAATTTGACAACTCCCAAACCATGCATCTGGTATAATTTGTAATTCAAAATGTTTTACAATTACGACTAAATTACATTCTGGTCATTGCAACTAAATGAATTAAAGTGAGAAATTGAAAAAAAATTTTTTTTTTTTGAGCAAACGATATTATTGTTTTGACGAATTAACACTATCGTTTGCTAGTTCGTGATTTTAAGCATTCCAGTCAAACAAAATTCTTGCACCGAACGTTTGGGCAAGAAATTATTCCATAATAATAATTGATAGAATGTGAAAGCTAACATGAAGACATATTTCTTACTAAAAATTATCAATGCAGAATTTTAATAATCCTTAATATTATTTGACAGCAACTTTAATGGTATTTAACTATTCATCGCTAAATGTTTGAATTAGTGAATTAGAATGACTTATATTCTATGATTTTTTCTTCAAGGGACGGTTTTACTTTGGTGTTTTTGGCCAAGTTTCAACGCGGCATTATCAGTGGGGGATGCTCAACACAGAGCTGTTATGAACACCTTCTTAGCTTTTACAGCCAGCTGTTTGGCCGCTTTTGCAATGACATCCTTAATGGACAAAAAAGCTAAGTTTACCATGGTAAGTTACTTTAATCCAGAATTGTTATCACAATTATATTTTTAATGAAACTTTTATTTTAGACAAAATTAGGTAATTCAGAGGCTCTTAAATATCATCAGAGAGGCAGTTGTTGAAGACTTCTATCATAAAGAACCAAAATTTATAAAAGTATTGGAAAGATTGTTACAAATAAAATTTTTGAGAAAAAAAATTTGCCAATTCATGAGAAATAAGAGTTCGCTTAAATTACCGAAAATTCACTGAAAATAAGGATAGCTTTACAAATGATAAAAAAGATGTTACCGAACATTAAGAAGCCATTAAAGAAATTTGAAAAAAAGGCATTTTTCTAAGTTTTTAAAAGCTTTCCTTAATTTTGAAGTCGCAACTAAAATTCGAAAAAAATTACTGCAAATTCCTGTTAGTTGCTAGCTTTGACAATATCCGAATATTAAACGAAGCACATATTTTCTGTTTGTACCCTAACTGTACGTCAACTTTTGAGAAATATTATCAACAAAAAATGTTAAGAAGTATTCTTCCTTTCTTGTAGAAAAAAAAATCATCAGACAACTAAGTTTGAATTTAGTAGTGCTGTAATGATAGTCAAACAAAAATTTATAAAGAAAAAAAAGAAGAAGAAGTCAAATACTATAAAAACATGAGAGTCAACTGGAATAATTTATCAGGAGTTTCATGTAAATTACAGAGTATTGAAAACAAAAAGTTTCTCTAAAAATACAGAAGAAAAAGAATTAGAGAAGATTCAATAATTTAACAGAAATAAAGTAAGTATTCCCGCTGTTTTTACATAAGACATTGAACCGTTTCCGGCTCTGAAACTCACTTAGCTCATTGTATTTTTTATTCTTATTTATAACCGGCGTTGAAAAGTGATCCAATTCTGAGTTAACGACTATCAATTTTCAACTCAGTAGCCTTGCAATTTTGAACCCAACCCAGTAGACAAGGGAATTCCTGGATTAAGCAGTGGGGCAAACTAACCTTCGCGAATGATTCTATGGAACTTATCCGCATTTGCGTTACATGGAGAGGAAAACCAAGAAAACATCTTTCGGTTAACCTGGCGACAAGGGATTCTGGTCGATAATCCGTATACTACTGAGGATATTCGTCAGTACTGAGATTGGTGTAAGCCGGGAGCAGAATTCCTATCAACTGGTAACTCCTGGAATTCAAGCCTGGGTCACCTCAATGGGAGACGAGCGTTCTATCTCCTGAGCCACCACGACTTTGTGCATTATAAGAGAGAGAAATCCTAACATAGAATAACAGAAAGTGCTAATCGATCAGGCATCATGCAGCTTTAACCATAGTAAATCGGAGACCGGCTACAGCCGTGAAAGCGAGGACTCTACCCACAACAACAAATGGGTGTTTATTTACCTATGGAATAAATAACATCACATTGGAATATCTGAAAGAAAATTTCTTCTAAGAAATGCGCAGGGACAAAACCAATATTTTCTGTAACACTGCAAGAGAAAAACTAGGTTATATGCATTCAAACAAGCACTTACAGAGTTTAAACAATGATTCATGTTGTTTTTTTTTCGTATCTTTTTCACAAAGTTATTTACACTGAAATCGATTAGTATCAGTTTTGAATGAAACAAATTTAACAAAAAATTTTTGTTTTATAGAGCCATATACAAAATGCAACTCTTGCAGGAGGCGTTGCTGTTGGAGCGACATGTGAACTGATGATACAACCATTTGGAGCTCTACTTATTGGATTGTTGGGTGGAAGCTTATGCGTTATAGGATTCCATTATATGGGGGTAAATAAATTAACTTATTGCAATTTTATATCAATGTTACTTAAATTGACAATCAAAATAACATAATACAATACATTGTTAGAATTTTCATTCTAAAATTATGGTAAAATAACCGGTAGCAGTCTGTTCATCCAATTAACCGTAAAGTTTATGGTAAAGAGCATATTTTACCTTCGCCGTTTTCAGACCTTTTACAATTAGTATGGTTAAAAAACCATGATTACTGATCTGTACGGTTTCTTAACAATTCACAACTAGCGTGGTTTCGAACCCCTAACAAAATTTACCTGGACATAGGAGATAGTTTAGCAGCCTTATGGTGCTGTCATCTATTCGTAAATGAGAGTATTCTTACAGTCTAGGTTTACAAATTGGGGAGTGCGGGACACTGGAAACTCATCGTGTGTTGAAGAAGGGAACGGAGGAAATCTTATGGTATGGTGGGGATTTCAAATCTGGAATAAGTTTTACTCTTAAAACTACAGATTTTTTTCAAAATGGCATTTTTAGTCCTTTTTTTTGCTTAAATAAGTTTTAAAATATTATAGATAACAGGGGGTCACGCAAATGCCGTTAGGGGAGTTTAGGCATTTCATCAGAATTTATACTACTTAGGAAGCCATGGTACAAGGTTAGGGGTGCTTACCTATTATGACCAGTTCAGAAGCACACGAAGAAACAGCTCATAATAGGGGAAGCTCCCCTAGTGGTGTAGGACGATTAATCCTAATGATGTGCCCTAACACCTTCAGAAGTTTGTCGCAACATTTACAGTGCCCCTGTTACATATAACGTTCTTAAACTTGTTCATTTTGACAAAAAATAGACTGAAAATGTTATTTAAAAAGAACAGATTGCAGATTTGAAATCAGGGATACAAAAGTATCTAGAGGCGTTAAAAGAATTTCATAAAATAAAACTTCATTTAAAAAAAAAATTCATATTAAGATCTGCAAAAAGAAATTGTTCCTTACTGTAATCAATGCCTTTATATTTTCAACATTTTTACTCTTTTTGATGCATCAAACGTGATTTTTGTGTTCTACTTGCAATGGATTGATACAGAATTCAAAAATCTCGATCAAAGTCAGACTTTAAATCAGAGTCGAAGAGATGATTACAAACTAACAAGACTTCGTTAAAATAGATCGAAAGACAACTTTATGAAAATGTCGGACTTCTCATATTTTGTCTATTTGTCGTAAGTTTTTTGAAACACACGTCACTTTACAAATGTTGCCGTTGTTTTAAAATGTATTTTCATGTAGTATTTCTTCAGTATTTTCCTTTCAGCCTGATAATTTTCAGGCTTATTACCATCACCAGATATAACTGTAAGCTAATTGAAAAATGTGAAAAAGAATTGTTAACTTAAGCTGAATTTTATCAGACTTCTTGCAATGACTGGAGCTTCCTGTTATACCAGAGCTTTGAAAAGAGAAATTTTATGCATTGAATCATGCAGACTAATTTTAATCAGCCAAAAAGCTTTTGCATTGGCTCATTTCAAACAGACTGAAATTGATCAGGTTAATAAGATTCCTTTTAGATTCATATAAATCAGAAGCTTATTGGAATAAGTCTAAAAACTGCAAGGCTGGTTAGAAAAATTGGAGTTTTTTTTCTCCAATCAGTAAGGCATTTTTCAAAAACAAAAAGCAGTTTACAATGAGCAGAATTTCCCAGTTAGTCTAGTTGACTCATAAATTCCGTAGGCAATCAATTGTTGTTGATTAACTGGGTTAACCTCAGGACGTTAAGGGTTAAAATGCAGAAGTTCAAAATGATTAATTCTCACCAGACATTATGAATGACATTAATTCGCACCAGAGCGGTTGCCAATAATGGGAAATTATACGGAATTAAATATTAAATAAAATCTTACGCCACTGACGATCTATTCTAAAATTATAGATTTGAATTTAGAAATATGATTTGATCTACAGAGTTTGAATGGGAAGAATTTAAATGTCTGGAAACGTGCCAAGAATTCCTTGCACTTATAAATAAATAACAATGACCCATACTTGTTTTGTACAAATGCCAACCTAATTATGCGTGTTCGTCTGGAGAAAAGAATGATAAAAATTACTTCTGATTTATGGAACTGGTGAAAAATGATGCCGAAATTATCTTTTCTTATCATTAGGCGAAAGATGCAATCAGAAATCTTTCGTCAAAAACAAAAAAGTTTTCTTATAAAAATTGGCCTTCAATGAAACCAAGAAATTTCTGATGACAGGAGAAGAGATAGACTTTTTCATGGGAACTCTATTCAAATGCCTATAAAATTTTATTACGAAATATAAAAATTAATAACAAAAGTAATCATATTTTATTTATAACTAGGAATGTAACGCTCCTCGCCAACTTCTGGAATAGTTTTAATAATTCTTTTCAGATCGCTTTGCAGCCTAAATACGTTCTGTCATTAAAGTTTTAACTTCGGTTTGTTTAAATCAAAGAATAAAACTTAAGATAAAATTTTAAACCTAATGAAGGAAAATTCTTACTCAAAAACGCATACTTAATTACTTCAAAACTAAGTTTATTTATATAGTACACAAAATAATAATTAAATTATTATTTATCGTCTAATACGACACATATGTCGAAATAGAAGTTGAGAATATTTTAATCAGCGAAATAATTTTATTGAGTATTTCAGAGCGATTAAATTTCCACTTGTTTTTAGTGTCTTTGAAGAATAAAAACATAGAGATGTGTGCTAGATTAAAAATAAGTTAACAAATAAATAGGAAAGGAAAGAGTTTTTGCAAAAAAATTTTTAGAAAGTAACACACGTCAATAAGTGTGCCAAGCTGGTTTTTTATTTTATTTTTACCAGAACGCATTTTGGAAGTTTTTTCGTAACATAAATTTAAGAGATTTTCACATTCTTTCTAATAAAATTCATCTTAATTATCATAAGGACAGATATTAATTTTAAATATTCCAATAAAAATTCAAACACTTGCTAGAGCTTCAAAATTACATTTCAAATTGCAACAATCAAATTAATTTCATCAAAACATTTTACAGCATTTAAAATGAAAAATGCGACTAAATAAATCAAACAAACATGACACATGCTGGTTCCCATCTATAAAAAATACAAAAAGTATATAATGTCTTAAAGAATTTTTAAAAGTAATTTATCTGTTTTACAACCGTTTTATTGGTATTGTTTATCATTATGTTAGGGGATACTTTTTAATAAGTCTTTTCGGAAATTTAAATCTACTTACTCATTCTATGCTCCAGAGTTAATTTAAATTCTTCTAAAGTTGAATATTATTTCCCATTTTAAGCTGTTGTTTTAATTGATCTTTATACATTTTAGAGTTCATACTTTCTTGAATCAATTCTAAATAAGTTTTTTCACTTGCAGAAATACCACCCAAACTCTTAACAACTCAAACTCTAACTGTTTTTAAACAACGGCTCGAATCAACGTCTTTTTCTCTTCATAAAATAGCCAGTCACCTACAATTTGCCCAAAAGGCATTTTTTTCATATTCATTGATTTTTCTATTTAATCAAGTTTTAAACGCAAATTTAGGTTACTTTTATCCTTCCAGAAATAATTAAATTTCATATAATTTTGTTCTACGCTGCACTTTCAAAACTAATGAGCAGACGATAAAAAAATTTTTTTTTTTTCTTGAAAATAAATTAAAACGATATTTTTAAAGAAAGAACATATGTGCTGAAAATTAGTAATATTTTGGAAATGTCAATGAAAATAATAGTGTCCTCATTTTTTGGGCCAAAATGTATGAACAAATATTTTAAAAATAATTAAATTAAATAATGAAGTATGAAAATAATTTTCTTCTCAAACATGTTATACCAGGCGATCGCTTAAATGAAAATGTACAAACGTTACATTTTCATGAATATTCTTATCACTTAGAATCTGCATTTGCTGCCTACTCTTTTAATAAGATTTTGAACAATATAATTCCAAACTACTTCATTGTGGCGGAACATTATATTTCGTATTATAAACAATACTTAAGGATTAAATATATGCCACGAATATAATTAACCGAAAAAGTAATTTTAAACGGAATTCCCAGATTAAGTATAAAATAAAAATAGCTCCTTCTTTTTCTTCAAATTGCTGATAAAATTTTTTGTTAATGAAATAAACAAGAATATTTATTCAGTATTCTTAAAATGACTGTCTTAATGAAAAATGTTACGCGTAAATTTAAATTTATAAAAATTAATAATCAATTAAAAATTTCGAGTAAATTTACGCGTTTTTTAATATAAGTAAGAGCTGTAGTAAGTATTAGTAATTAATCTAATACCGTATATTGCAACAATATTTTTGAGAAACACGATCTATATAATTTTATTTGTTCTTTCCGATTTCATGAAACTTTTTTTTTCCTTTAATGAAGTCTTAAGAACACACACAAAAAAAAGAATAATGTTTGCTTGTATGTGAAAAAATTAACGAGTTTTATTACAAATAGAAATACAATTCATAAGAAGTTAATGAAACATAAGTAAAAGGCCGACATCATATCAATCCATACAAGTATATCTTCAATATAGTCCTAAGAACACAAAATAATAGATAATGTTTGTTCGTATGTGAAAAAACAAACGAGTTTTATTACACTTAAAAATACAATTAATAGAAAGTTTACGAAAAATGTAAGGCGCCGACGTCATATCAATCTATATGCATATGTTTATATGTTTTTACGTATATGTTTTCTTTTACAGCCTTTTCTAAAACGAATAAATATAATGGACGCTTGTGCAATTAACAGTTTACATACATTACCTGGATTTTTGGCTGGACTTACGGGTATTTTTGCTGCATTAATAGGAACAGTTGATAATTATGGTCACAGGTAAGTTTTTTTAATAGTGTTTGTATTGAACTTCCTGTTTTTTTTTAAAATTTCTGTAACCGATAAAGGATACTTGCAATAAGTGCACTCTATAGAAAACTATAGTTAATGCATGGAATGTCTGATCCCTTATTGTTAAACATAAATACTGAATCAATTTCATACCTTCTCTAGGCATTCTATAAAATGATGGACATTCTATACGATGTCAAAAGTTAAATTGGTGATTTAAAGAAAGGATAAGGGGATATAACGTGCATTTTATTGAATATAAGCTAACTAGAAAAAGTATTAAGAATCTTTGTTAAGGATTTAATTTAGGCATTTTAAAGAATATATACTTCTCAGATAATATATATGTATAATGGCTGGAGAAAATTCATTTTATATTTTTCTGATTTGTTTTTTGGCATTTTGTAGAATGGCTACTTAAAATTTGAAATATGTAACGTAATATAAAGTTCCCAAATTTTATTTCTTACTGGTAAAAACAATAAAAAATAGATTATAAAACAGAATTAAAATTATCATAAAATCATGATTGGATATAAAATTTTTAAATTTAAAAACCTTTTTGATTGCGGAAGAAAAGTGAATGAAGTTAAAGAATATTATTAAAAACATAGGTACTGTATAATAAATAAATATAAAATAAATAAATAAATAAAATATAATAAATAAATAAAAAATAATAAATTAAAAAAAAATAAATAAATAAAAAATAAATATATACAAATTAAATAAATAAAAAAAATAATAAATAAATAAATGAAGATCATTTTGTTAATTAAAATATAGTTGTTATAATTTTATGTAAGAACATTTTGTAATATGTTAAGTCGTGACAAAATGAAAAATATTTCCTGTATTTGAAAAAATAATATATATATATATATATATATATATATATTAATATTACATAACACATCTAAAATAAAAATAGTTTTATTAATTTTTATAGATTTAAATAATTTAATTATAATTTGATTTAAATTATATCCTCTTTTTTCAATAAATATTTATTAATGATGCTAACTTTATCTGCTTTTCGCCGCTTTAAAAATATTTAATAATGGTGCAACCTTCCTCGCTTTTTAGTTCCCTTCAAAACACTTATTTTTGGTGCAACCTT
>NC_092208.1:29970748-29978690 GCF_043381705.1 Parasteatoda tepidariorum | reverse complement strand
AACACTTCGTTTGTTTATTTGTGGCTTGAAGTTAGGCTCGCAGAAAATGCCGTTCATGGGTTAAATTTAGTAGGAACAACACAACCTGTGACGTAGGCTATATTATACCCAATTCTAACCTACAGTTCAAACTGGATCATTTTCAATACTAATTCAGGTGAATATCACAAATAAAAAGGGTCCAAACTGATTGACACGGTCCCAAAAGTTAGAGTTGAGGCAAGAAAAAAAAAAAAAAAAAAAAAAAAAAAAAAAAAAAAAAAAAAAAACGATGCCAAATTTACCGAGGCTGAAAAAGCCAAAGAAAGTAGACGGGAATACTAAAAGGAAACTGAACGTATCCGTTACACTGAAACGGAAAAACGAAAGGATTCCGTTCGCAAACGCAAGCATGTAGCCCGTCCCTCACAAAAGTACCAAAGTGGTTGAGAGAATTGAACCCTTCCGAAGAGCGAATGGTGTCTCTACGAACCACTTTCATGCAAATACAAGAACTGGGTGTTGGTCACCATTTAGGAATAAAAGGATCCATTGTGAACGTACCCAATAACTTGCACAAGACCGTTGACTGTCTTTCGAGCAATATAAATGATTCGTTCACTATTCATGTAAAATTGAAAAAAAGCCTAGCTTTCAAATCATATTTCACATATGAACTTGTGATTCCGAAACGGGTGTATGATGCAGCTTACAATCCATATCAAACACCATTGTACCAATCAAAAATGTTAATATTGATCTCGATTGGCTGTTCAATGTCTATTCAGTCATCAAAAGAATTTACACAGAATGTGTCTGAGCTGCATTCAAATGTCTGCGAAAATGTGTACCGAGCAGTTCAGGATTAATAGTTAAAGTTGTCCATGATGAAAACATAATAATAAAGTTTCTTTTCCAAGAAAAAAAAATAGACAACAACCATTTTGACAATGAGTTACCTGTCTGTGATCACCTTGCGGCGATCACAATTTTCTTAATTTTGTGTTGAATCGTATTTTTAATTAATTTATTCGCTTTCTATATTATCGATATTAAATTTTTTTAATATATTATCCTTCAACGCATCACATGCAGTCAGACCAGAAGAATAACAACTGTCTAAATCCAGCTTAAAGATTTTTAAAAAGCACCAACATTTTGCGACGGGATCTCTCAATATATATGTAACTTCTTGCGTTTTTTGCCATATTTATTCGAAAACTTTTTAAGAGTATTGAAAAATTTTGTGTACAATTATAAAATTCGCTTACCATAGGATAATTCCATGCAAAAAATAACTTTTATTAATTATTTTTTCTTTTCATATAGTTTGTATCGTATTTATCCAGCAATGGCTCCACCAATCAATAGCAACGAGCTAGCTGACTTGCAGGCACAGTATCCTTATATACAGGCAGGAGAATCGCGGACCCCAGCAAATCAAGCTTGCTTCCAAGCGTATTATATGATCGAATGCATTATTGCAGGTATAATACTTGGATTGCTAAATGGTAAGTTCATTATTTATTTATCTTATAATCAATACATTGAACCCTTTCTAGCTAATTGTTGCCAATTTGACAACATTTAATCCAAAAATGTCACCAAACCTCTAAAAATGTAAAACTATTTGCTTCTTACTAAACGTTCATCAATTTTTAGCTATCTCTGTTATTTAAGCAACAAATCAATAAAGTCTGCCTCTTCAATGAGAATACATTTTTTGCCGCCACAGTTACTGATATATTGCCTGACGAAATTTTGCAACAGAAATTTACTGTCCCGCAAAGGGTCAAAAGACTAATGAAATACTTAAAAGTCAAGGAAACAATTACTGCGAGCTAATAATGCATTTTCAGAACTATTCCCAAAAAGTGATAAATAATACTATTTTTAGGGAATTTCCAAAATAAGGGGAAATTTGTATATTGAAGGTAAATTCAAAAATTCGGCACTTCGCAAATGTCACCGGCTTATTGCAATAAACCTCTTATAAAGCTGTTTACAATAGGCTTTCCCCACTATGGGTTACCTGCCATACAGAATTAATACAAAGTATTTTATATTTCGTATTAATTAAAGACCTAAAAGGATGTTATTGGGTGAGCAAGAAAGGAAAGGAAATGCTCATGCACAAGTAGTATTTCTGAGAAAAATCAAAATTTTAATATAAATTTTCAAAATGCTGAAGATTTGAGTCTCAGTGCAGAAAATAGAGCGTAAATGCAAAAAAATTCTTTGCTAAGGACTTATTGCAAACTTTCTTACTTATATTAGGCTAATTAATACTACAAACTATTTGTTTCCTAATTAGCCAAAAGGTATGTGGGCTCGCTGCACTATGTCTAAGGGCTAGACTGATTTTATTTTATTACTGGTGTTAAAAAGCCAAACCACTTTTGGGTTTACAAATGTCAGTGATCAACACCTTAGCCTTGTAATTTTGAACCCAAAAGGCAAGAGAACTCCTGGGTCAAGCACTGGAACGAACTAGTTTAAGTGGACGGCTTTTTGATTGAACTAATTCGTGTTTGCCTTACATGGAGAAGAAAACTACCCATGGTTAGCCGGGCAGCAAGAAAATTCAAATTCATGATCCGTCTGTCACTGAGGATATTTATATCCTCAGTGGCAGACGGAATCATAGGTCTGAACAGGACATTTTAGAAAAAGTGGTGAAAAAATGTGACTAAAATTTTTTAAAAAGTGATATATAATGATTTAATTAAAAACAGTCTTAATATCCAGGCAACATCTTAAGAACCATATAAATATACAAGGAAAAAAAATCGGTTAAGAAACACTTATGTCTGAAGAAATCAAATATAACCTCAAATTTCATTTTAATTTATTACTATTAAAAGAATTAAATTCCATATATTCTCAAATCAACCAAAAAAAAAAAAAATTTTTTTTTACATGTTTAACTTTATATACAACAGCTTAAATTATTATATTAAAATAGCAGCTAAAGTATGCTACAAAAATATTGTTGCTATCATGTAACACAAAGTCAATACATATTTATCAATCGTACTCAGTTGTTATTGTATTTTTTTAAGTTAAATTTCTAGCAGAGAGGAGTTTAAAAACGATGTTGATTTTTTTTCCTTTAAAAAATGTGCGAGGAAATTATTGCACTGTTTGGAAAAATATTAAGCTTACTTTTGTTCTAGCAACATATTATTGCCTTTATTAGTATTTTTAATTGTGAAGTAAAAAACTTTGAAGTGTACAAGTTAAAGAAAAGTAAAATTAGAAATATTATTATGTAAATGAATAATGGCTTGTTTTGTAGGAGTGTACTTATGCGCAGAATAATATAATAGGAATATATATATAATTACTAATTTTAATACAGTTGCTTTGATTGAATTCAGTGCCTTGTTAGCAACATATAGGGAAAAAAAATTTTTTTTTTTACTGCTGTTCCCTCACCAATTCCTTTTTCACTGATTATTCACTTTTTGAGCCTCGTCCTGAATATCATAGAACAACTTCAGCGTCTCCGGAAAAATCGCTTCTTGCAGTGGATTCCCGCCCATGTGAACCTAGAGTTCAATGAAATAGCTGATTCCTTGGCTAAAAATGCCAGAGATCTAAATCAAAATTCAATCCCAACCACGTTGGCAGATGCAAATGCTTTTGCAAAGTCAAGACTATTCACCCCTTTAAAAATCAAAGCCCACGATCAAATAACTAATCTTGACATCGATAGGAAGACAGCCACTACTCTCATCAGACTAAGAACAAAACATCATAAAAACATGAAAATTTCTACAGATAAGACTAGAAAATATCAAAACTGTGGCAACTGTCTTAATGTGGAACTGACACCATATCATGTTTTTAACTGCCCTGCAGGCCTTCACCTCTTAAACTACCCCACAGAAGAGGATTTGTATTCTTTTAATGCCATAGAAATAACAAAAACTATTCAAGCACACCATGAAATATGATTCAATAGAGCAGTGTTTCCCAAAGTGTGGTACGCGTACCCCCAGGGGTACGGGAACAATTTAGCGGGGGTACGCGTTCTTATGCAAAATATCTTGCAACAAATGAAAATTTTATTTAAAAACAAAGCTAGCCATGAAAATTTACGATTACATATTTTTCTATTGGCTATTTTTTACAGAGTTAACAATTAAAATATGTTAATAACAATAAAAGTATTTTTTAAAAAATACATTTAGTGGTACGCAGCGTTACGAAAAATTTAGAAAGGGTACACAAAAGTCATAAGTTTGGGAAACACTGCAATAGAGGATACGACACCAACCAACCATTCACTTTTTGAATGCACTGCAATACACTTGAGTTTCATCGTATCAATATCACTTTGCACTGCTAAATAAATGGGAACTTAAAGGAAAATTCGTAACTTTTTACAAAACTGTTGATTATAATTAATCAAAATTGAACCGTTGTATAGATCGTTAATAGAAAAATATATCCCTTAAATTTCATTCAAGATGTACTTTTTGAAAATTCATTATTGTGTTCTAGGTTTGTTTCTACGAATGAAAATGTTCGATCCCCTGGAAGAGAAGCAACTATATTTGGATGAGACTTTTTGGAACATGCCGGACAATGAAAACGGATATTCACAAACTAAATCGAACATTATTAATGTGGAACTAAATGATTTAAAAATGTAAATAACTGAATACTGTAAATAAATTATTTTTGTTTTTACTTGTTAATTACTTTCATTTAAAGACAAAACTAATGCTGATGAGGAAAAAAAAGGTTAAAAGGAACAATACTGTAACTGGTAAAAAAAATTCAGCTTAATTTTTAATGGAAAAGCAAATTTAAGTGATTGTTTCTGAAATTTGATGATTTTTTTTTCAATTTAAATGGAATTAGATTTCCTTCAAACCTATTAATTTAATAAAACAGTAACTTCCTCAGATAATTTTACAACACTTATCTTTAATCATAATGTAGAATTTTTTAGCAGTTTTTTAGTGGGCTACTATTATGTTCAAAAAGTAATCTAAAGATCTTTTTAAAAAAAATGTAAATACTAGCAAGGCGAAACTGAGATGAAATAATTGCCCCGCATTTTAAAAGACAGCAGCCAAAATTTAGCTGAAAATTGTTAAATCATATTGTTAGATTTTAAAAAAAAAAAAGCAGAACAATTAGTTTTTATAATATGTATGAGAAAATGAATACATAAAATAAAAAAAAAGGACAAATATATAGGGCAAATTATATTGACCCCTTACTTGCCTGAAATAAGCCTCTATAAACTTACAAGGACTTTCTCAATTCATTTAAATTTATAACAATTTCCTCGGTATAAATTTTGTAAATTACTATAGCACAAGAGTAAAATTAGCATACATTAGAAAATTTCGATAATTTTTTTAAAAACAAATGCTTAGAATGCAGCAAAACATTTAATTAGAAAGCCGTTTAATTTGTTTCTTAGTAGGCGGTATTTTGTTCTGAGTTAATCCCAACAAAATCTAGGCTTGAATTCTGGAAAAACTGTAGAAGCATTAATATTTCCTGGATGCTGTTTTTTGTTAGGTTCAGCTTGGTTAACACTTGGGAAAAAATTGTAACCGTGCCTGTATAATATACAAGGACGCCGTTCAAGGAAAATTCTTTACTGTTAAAAAAAAAAGCCTCTTCAAAGAAAGTTTGATTTTTTCAAATTATCAAGGTAAAAAAAAAAAAATTAGTTTTTCCCTACCAATGCAATTAAAATTACATTAACATGATCTAAGATCACACATCGTGTTTCGAATATTTTCACGATTTTATATCAAATATCTCGTTTCGTATTCAAACGATTTAAAAACCACTATTATGATTCCTGTTCAAGTGACATAAAATTATACATAGAAATTCGTATTCACGCGATTTTAAAATTAAACATCAAAATTCGTTTTCAAGCGATGTTAAAATTAAATGTCGAGATTCAAATTCATGTGATTTAAAAATCACATATTGAGATTCATATTCACACAATTTAAATAAAATCTAGCAACAATGTTTTTTATTAAAACGTTGATAACATTCTGTGGATAAATGTTTCCTACATGCACTTCTTATGTTGCTTAAATTTCAGGTATTTTTTAAACTATTTAAAGTGTTTTTGCACGCTACATTTTAGGATTTCTGTTTTATCAAATTCATCCCTGTGGTGTGAATCAATATAGAGTTCTATAATAACGAAACTTTTTTTAAAAGAAAAAAAAATCGGTTATTTTCAAACGAATTTCGCACAAATGAAGTGGAGACGAAAGGATTGAAATTAGTAGTTACAAGAGCTAATCAATGCACACGAAAATTTTTTGAGATCTTTTATTTGCAGAAATTTTTTCATTTTATCTAACTCTGATTGTAGCATTATAATATGTAGAATAATAAAGTAAAATTTTTTTAAAAATAATAATGGTAACTGCTATTATATCAAGTTTGATTAATATACCATTTTTATATGAATTAAAAAAAAATTGAAAAAAGGTTGTTCTTTTCCACCATTCCACACGTGCTAAAGAACATATGTACTTTTTATATTTTTCACACAATTGATGATGATTGACATTTCTACATGATTGTGTGATCTTGCAACAAATTCTCACTCCTTAATGCAATCAAGTAATTTAAAGTCAACAATACTTGGAATTGTGCGGTGTAATTGTAATCATAATGCTGATTCAAGTCCATTTTCACACTAGCAGCAAAATTTTCTTTTCAATAGAGAAGAATTAAACACAGAGTTAAAAAAGAATTGAAAGTAAATGGCAATAGTTATTTATTTTTGAAAAACATTCATTATAAGAAACGAATAACAAAAAGAATTTTGGAATTACATATTAAAAATAATGCTAAAACAGACACTATTTGTTATGCTTAGAATATTTAATTTTATTTTTAAATTTCTTTGGATTAATGTTATAAGCAGCATATCTACTATCTGCCAGTGAAAGTCTCTTATCGGTTTCTTGCCTTGATTGATTTTTATAAGATGAATAGAAAGGTTTTTTAACTTTTTGTTGACCTTCCACATTGTTAGCATTCTTAGATTTCTTCTTCTTCTTTTTGCGTTTTTTGGAAGTGGTTTCATTCGTTGAATTACCATCGTTTTCAGTATTTTTACTTTTATTCACAGAATCTGGTTCAGTTGTTTGGTTTTCAAAAACACCGCCATAATCAACAGGTTCACTTTTGAATCTTTTGGAGGGATGTTCTAAGGTACTAAGATTTAGTTTTGATTTAGGAGAATCTAAAGTAATATCCATGCTTTCGTCATTATCTAGGGCACTTTGACTGAAAGTTGTTTTTTTGGTATTTGAATTAGTACTATTTCTTGTTTGAGCATCAAAAGAATGTGTTTCAGAAACAGTTTCTGAATCCGCATTCTTGTTTTTCTTTGACCTTTTTCGTTTTCGTTTGGAATTGGTGATTTCATTATTGTCATCTGACATTGATTTATTGCAAGTCAAATCTGACTCCTCTTTTTCTTCATTGATTGCAGTGCAAAATTCTTCATTATTATTAGTGCTATGCTTCTTCTTTTTAGAAGTTGGAGACTCCACAAGGCTTTCAATATTTTGACGACTGTCTTGAACATGTTCCTCTTTATCATTACTATGAATGTTTGGTTCCATTTCACTTTCAACATTTACAGTTTTAGATTTCTTTTTCTTTCGCCTCTTTTTCTTCTGAGTAGAAGTCTGGGCACTCTTGTCATCAGTTTCTGAATCTTCTTTTATAGGTTCTGAATAAACACTGGTCAAAATCTTTTGCTTCAAGGCAGGAATTTGGGCTTTCTTCTTAAATGCTTGCACGTCATATTTTTCTTCGTCCTTTTGGCGGTATTGGCAAGTTTTCTTAATAGAGCACCAGCGATTCAATTCTTTGTCTTCAGCTTTTAATATTTCTTCAACTGAGAGTCCAAAATCATTTGGAACTACTCGGCGATATTTGAATCGAACAG
>NC_092208.1:29961970-29970248 GCF_043381705.1 Parasteatoda tepidariorum | reverse complement strand
TAAATCAAGTTGTTAAAAAATTTTTAAGTTTACAAAGATTAAAAAAGCAATTTTGTTAATATTTATTTCATTTCTAATTTGAAAATTACAATCAAAAGAGAAATTTTTAAAAAGTAAGTATTCGGCCCCATCACTATTCGTTACATCACTAAAAATGATTGAACACAATAAAATGTTAAGTGAAGTTGGTAAAAAAAGTATCAAAGCTCTCTCAATTGAACTGAAATAGTACTTCTTGACCTTCTGATGATAGTACTTCTTGACCTTTCTGTGATGTTTAAATTTTTTCTTGTTCGACAAAAAAATCGGGAAATTTTATAATTAAAATTTGAAACATCATAGGACTTAAAGCAAGTCCACTGGGTTGTTGTTTGACATTAGAAAAAATCTGTTCACATAAATTGGTATCAAAAATCAGTGCTACTATTGCTATTTTATACTTACTTCTTCGAGGAGGACCTTGGCTTCCTTTACCTTATCCTCCAATTTTCGATTTTTTTTCTTTCCAGATCTCTTTCTACTTTATCAAACCATCTTTTTCTAGGGTGCCCGACCTTCCTCTTTCCCTCTAGTTTTACTTTATAGATTTTCTTTGTTGTTCTTTTCTCACTCATTCGCTTCAGATGTCTGAGCCATTGTATTCATTTTATTTTTATTAAATTTATTATATCTATTCCTTTACATAGATATAATACTTAACTTTAAGTTACTAATTCTCCTAAAATCCCCATCTTTGATTGGTTCATATATTTTCCTGAGGATCTTTCTCTCAAAAGTCATAAGTATTTTTTCTTCATCATGAGTGATAGTCCAAGTTTCTGCTGTTTATAGGACAGTGTGTCTAATTATTGTTTTATTTAATTCTAGTCTCAATTTTCTTGATAGCAGAAAAGATTTAAACAACTTAAGCATTGAAGGATAACATCTGTTTCCAGCTGCCAGTCTAGCCTTTATCTCCTGATTTAATTCCTTTTTTTTTCAATGATAATTGAGCCAAGATATTTGAATTTTATCATCCTTTCAAAACCAAGTTCAGTATTTACTGCACTCATGGTTGGTCTGTTTTCTCTGTCAATAACAATGCATTTAGTTTTTTCCCTTTTAACCAAAAGTCCCACAAGTTGTGCCTTCTTTTCTAAATCCTTATATGTTTATATTAGACATTTTTCTGCTCTACTATTTTATACTACATTTGACTATTTAAACAATATAAATATCTTAGTTAATAAAATTTACCGTAAAATGCTATGTTTCCATTATGATACGAGGGTTGCTATTTATATTTCTGGCCTAATAATGAAAAAAAAAAACAAATATGTAGGATCAAAATTGGTTTTATTGTTTTTCAAAATATTCTCCATGATGATCAATACACTTTTGCATGCGTTTGAACCAATTTTCAAAGCACTTTTTCCAGTCCGATTGAGGTAACTATGCGTTTTGAATGCATCAACTGCTTCTTCGGGGTTTGAAAATCGTTGTCCACGTAATTTATTTTTGATGTGTGGGAATAAGAAGTCATTGGGTGCCAAATCAGGGCTGTACGGCGGATGACCCATCAGTTTGATCTTTCGCTCCGTCAGAAATGCCTTTGTTTGAGTCGATGTACGAGAGTTCGCATTGTCATGATCAAGAATGATTCGCCTGTTCTTCTGCTTTTTTCGAATTTCTCCGATGACTTCTGGCAAACAAATGGTCGTGTACCATTCAGAATTGACCGTCCTGCGTTGCTCTAACGCCACTGTTGCCACATGACCGTTAATGCCGAAGAAACAGGCAATCATTTGTTTCGATGTGCTTCTTCCTCGAACAACTTTTGTTGGTTTTGCCTCGTCTTGGAAGACCCATACAGTTGATTGCTGTTTTGTTTCCGGCTCATATGCATAGATCCATGATTCGTCACCTGTGTAGATGTTATACACAGCCTTTGATGTACCTTGAACGTATTTTTCCAACATTTCCTTGCACCAATCGACACGAGCCTTTTTTTGAGCATTTGTCAGATTATGCGGGATCCAACGCGAACAAATTTTTTTTTACCCTCAAATATTCATGCAATATTTTATTGATGCTAGTCATACTAATGTCCAAAGACGCCTCTATCTCACGGTATGTCACATGATGATCTTGCTTTATCAGTTCACGCACAGCATCGATCTTTTCTGGCACAACAACGGATTTTGGATGACCCGCACAGGATTCGTCCTAGATCGAACATCGACCACGTTAAATTCGTTATACCAATTTTTTACAGTGCTGTAGGATGCCGCTTTATCGCTGAATAAAGAATTAAGTTCATCGAAGCACTCTTGTCTTGACAATCCACGTCGAAAGTTATGAAAAATAATGGCACGAAAATTTTCACGATTCAATTCCATTTTTTGAAAGAGAAGAACTTTTCAATTTACTGTCAACTACACAAATGAAGCTATAATATTAAATCATCTGCTGAATTTATGTTTAAAAATATCAAACTTTCGATTAAAATCGTCTGCGGTCGCCTAGCAACACTTACTGTTGCCAAGGCCAGAAATATAAATAGCAACCCTCATATCAACTAACATAATTACAGCTCATTATTATAAAAATATGAAAGGTCATTTTTTAGCCCTGTATTCAAACAATTTTAGATGTGAATAAATTGCAGATTACTTCTATTTACTTTTTTCATTGCATTTAATTTTCGCATAGTTTGCTTCATTCATAAGAATAGTGTAGCAAAGAGATTTGTGCCTTATTGCAGTTTTCAATATGGATGCATTAAGCTAAATAAGCTTCACTTTTCATTATAGATGCATTCTTAAAAATTCAGTGAAATTAACGAATTTAACATTTTTCATAATCTGCATTTCTGTGTTTACTATTTTTTAATTGAATCAAGTGTGCTTACTCTTATTCTGACTTAAATAAACATACAATCGGACTTCTATTTAACAAACTTCCAAACTTTTTCGAAGGACCAAGAACATTTTTAAAATTTCTTCGTAAATTAACTTCTAAATAGCGAAGTGAATTGTCTATTTAACGAACTATTCTTTGAGATCCACTTTCCCTATTTCCCAAAATATTTCAGAACATTTCAAGCTTGTTAACGAATTTTATGGGGGATATGACCTTGAATTGATTTTCGAAACCACTTAGCTTTTAGAGAAAACAGTAAAATTCCTTTCCTTTTTTGTTTGCATTTCGAATGAGAAACTCAGACATAATTAACAGATTTTATTTAACAGATTACAGATTAATTAACAGATATCAGTAGCAATTTAAACCTAAAAATAATGTGGTAGTATATAAAATTACTTATATAATAAATGCAGCTTAAATTTCATACACAAATGTAACTTTTTTTTAGTTGAAAATCTGTGTAGTATGATAGTGTAACACTGGATAATGTTTTGTTCTATTCTTGCTTTCCATGCAGATTTCTTTTATGGTTGGGATTAATAAAATAAATAGTAGATACTAATTTACAAGATAAAGGTGTATCAATTGCTATTTTAATTATGTCTAGTGTTTATAAATTTAGAACCTATTTTGTGTTGATTAAGTATTTTAAGGGGTGATTTTCTATTTAACGAATTTTCCATATAATGAACTTATTATCAGGATTTAACAACTTTGTTAAGCAGAGTACTTTATTAAGATTTATTGAATTTTATTTATCTCATCTTCTTAGCAATGCCCATAGTATTTGTAATACTTTATTATTATCTATATTAACTTCTACTATATCAGCAGATAACATATGCATATATTCATTTTTTTATTAAAATCGTTGCAAATTAAAATATATTTTTTAATTATTATATTAATGTATTTGAAAACATATCTTTATGCTAAATTAAAAATTATATGTCTTGCAGAATCAATATGTCAAACATTTGTGCTCCTTAAAATAAACCTTAAATAAACTGAAAATAATTAAAATAAACTGATTCATAGTCAGAAATGGGTAGGTAAAAAAAAAAAATCTTTTTTTAAATAAAAATTAAATCTCACTTAATAACATTTGTTAGAATGATTATATTTTCATATATAGCAGTTTAATTTACAGTTTTAAAGGTAATGGACAAACTAAAATTCTTGCTCACCACTATTTTCAGATTTTCACTTTTTTGGTGACTGAAACCATAAAAGGGTGCAGTAGAATTGAAACATATTTATTGTAAAAAATAGTAATACAGTAGGGAACCGATTATCCGGAACGATCGGGACCATCGCTATTCCGGATAACTGATTTTTCCGGTTTTCTGAATCTCAACAAAAAGCCGTTTTTTTTTTATTGTTAAACCCAACTAAAAAAAAAAGAAAATATTTGGATATAATCTTAAAAAGAAGAAAAAAACGATGAAGTAATACTCTAATGATTATTTCCAAAATGATGGTAAGGTAAACAAACATCTTTAAAAAAAGAACGAAAAATCCTGAAATCTTATGAGGAAAAACGCATTTTTTTGAAAAAAAATGGCTGGAAAATTTTTCGAATTTCGTTCCGGTTTTTTGATCTTCCGGTTTTCTGATTTCCGGATAACGGGTNTTTTTTTTTTTTTTTTTTTTTTTTTTTTTTTTTTTTTTTTTTTTAGTGTGGTTACAACAAAGTTTCAATGATTCTAATATTATCTACAAATCAGCAAGAATGTTCCCATATGCATCATGTTCATGTCCGCATGCTAACTTTCTTAGCTAAAATTCCATTTGTGACTCACAATTTCTTTGGGATACTTATTTATTGAGCAAATTTCTAATTATAAGTAAATTATAAGTCTTTTTAGCAAATTTCTTGTGCTATGGTCTTAAGGGTTTTCCGAAGTAGCTTTTTTATATTTACCCACATTTTGCATGTGATGACTAAATATTGGATAGTAGTGGGATTTGAAGCACAACATTTTACAGGCCAAAACTTACTCGTCTGCTCGAAAAACTCATTCACCAATGACGAGTGAAAATTTCATGGCCTGATATAAACTAGACTATAAACTTGATTGATCGTTTGTCGTAATTCCATTCATTGTACATGATGTCTAATGATAATAACGGATGCAGGTCTACATAAAATATCAAATAAAGGCTTGAAAACATTTGAAAAGAGATAAATTTATTACAAATATAAGGAATTTTAATTGAAAACTAATATATATTTGATATCTTCTTCAGCACGACAGCCCCTTACAGGCCTTGGCTGCCTCAACCACGCGTAGCCTCCAACACCTATCCATGGCGACTTTTTTCCAGTTGTTAATCTTTAGTAGTGTCATCCAGCCATCTAGTTGGAGGTCTTCCTCTGGCCCGAGATCCAGAAGGATTATTGAAGGTGGCGATTCATAGTGCATTGTTTTCTGGACCTCTCCAGATATGACCAGGCCATCTTAATCTATTGCTTCGGATGACCTGCACTATCTGTGGCTGTCCATAGAGTCTATATAATTCAAAGTTGTATCTGATTCGCCAACAGCCTCTTTCCTGTACTGGGCCAAAAATATTTCTAAGGATTTTCCTTTCAAAAGCACCAAGGGTACACTGAGTTTCTGCATTTAGTGTCCATGTTTCACTTGCATAGAGCAATGCAGGTAGAAAAAGAGTCTTATAAATTTTAATTTTGGTTTTTCGTCTGATAAGCGTGATCGTAATTGCTTTCTTCGTCCAAAAAAATACTTGTTTGCCATTTTAATTCAGTTGTCTACTTCTGTTCTTATGCTGTTTTGGTCATTGATCATTGTTTCAAGGTATTTGAATTCATTAACCTTTTCAAAATTGTAACCATTTATGAATAAAGGATCATGATTTACAGTGTGGCTGGAGATTCCATAAATTTAGTTTTATCTTCGTTGATGGTAAGGCCCATATTAGTGGCAGAAGTTTCAAGAGCCAGATAGGCCTCTCTCACTGCTCTCTCTGACCTTCCTATGACATTGGTGTCATCGGCATATTTGATATAGGATAAACAATTTTTATTCTATTTTTTTTTTTTTTTTTTTTTTTTTTTTTTTTTTTTTTTTTTTTNTTTTTTTTTTTTTGACATTTAAAGAAAAATTTGCTCAAGCGCACTTTTATCATCTTAGCATAAACAATACATTTTCAACATTTATAATAGATAGTTATTTTTTTTTTTTAAATTAGTGTGAATGCAGAAAGCTGTTCTTTTATTGGATTTAGGATCTGCAAATTTTTGACACTCTTTGTTGTTTTGTTTTACCATTTTCATCAGTGTCACTTAGTACTTCTTTAGCTTCCGCTACCATTTCTAGAACCAACAACACTGTAAAAGTGTTGTTGGAATTCTGCATTTCCTGCAAATTCATCATTTCTGCAAATTTCTAAATTTCTGCATTTTCATCAACTGATGCATGAACATCAAACGTGTTGTTTGAGGAGTTTTCCCCTAACTGTAACTTTTCTCTTCGTCATCGTTATTATCAGAAGTTACTGTTTTTCTTCTCAAAACATAATAATTTCAATATTTTTTGTAAATGTCAATAGAATTTCTGAATAAGAGACGCGGGAATTTGTTACTTTCATAAACAACAGAAACGGGTATTATTGACATTATAAGTATATAATTTGAGACAGTACTATTAAAGCAATACAATGCAATCAGAAAAATAAAAAAGGTGCAAGAACAATGGATCAAGATTCAACTGTATTGATTCAAAAGCAAATTTATCAGATTTGTGTGCTTAGAACAATTTTTCTTATCTATTTATCATTGACCTAGTCATTTTGTTTGTCACTTCAAATTAAAAAAATATATTTACAAATATTGTCTAGATATGCCTGGGAAAAAATTTTAACTACGACTTTCTATTAGTATCTGTTCCTATGCAATTCAGCTTTATTTTGTGCAATCCATTTATTTTATGCAATTTAGTTTAGCTGTAATGAAAATTCTTATATTTAGTTCATACAATAAATTTAAAAAGTTTCTATTTAGTAGATATGACTTTTACAGATATTTTTAATGCCAAGAAATATATAATTTGGATCTATTATTGGGTATTTATGATGATTATGTGTTCAATTGAAGAAGAAAAAAACGATGCCATTTTTATCAGTTGTTAATTAATTCTCAAAAGTTAACCCTGTGACTGTGATGTTAGTAGTTTATCTCTGAAAATTTAAAGCATTTTCCTATGTTATTTTAATGATTATATAATATTTTTCTAAAAAGACATCAAGAAAAATAAACTCAATATACTTTTAAAAAATTTAGTGTGCCTAAGATAATAAAATTATGAGAAATTAAATCATAGAAATATTTTTATTTCTAGGGTTCAACGAAATATTTCTAAACCATATATTTAGTTGATTAGTTTATTAAATTCTTTATATTGTACTATTTTTTTCTAACTGTGTATACGATTTGAATTTTGAAGTGGTTGGTTTGCTTCTATTTCGAGAGGGCCCTCAATTGAAAATTATTGTTTTAACAAATTAAAAGTCCTCTGGCTTGGACCAATAAAATCCGTGATTATTTTGATGAAGTATTTTTGTTCAAAAAATTTTGCTTCAACAATTTAGATTCTTTCTTACTTATTAACATTGTTTCTGTTTACTTTCTTCAGCAATAAGTAGAGGCTTTCGATGTTTCTATTCCCTAATAAAATTTCTTAAATTATATATGATGAATAAAATCAACGTTCGAAAGCAATTGGCAGGGTCACCCAAGCCCGATTGGTTAATGGTAGTGAGTTAAGAAGGATCCCAAAAAAGTCCAAAGTTTCTGAAGCTCTGGCAACCCCTTTTTATGAATACAGTGGAAAGTCGCGTATCCGGAATCGGCGAGACTTTCCGAAGTGCGGATAATCGATTTTTCCGTATAATAGACCCCCAAGGTAAACAGAGATTAAAATGATCTGAATCTAAGAAGCAGAAATTAAATAACATTATTTTTCGGGCAATAATGTTTTAGTATTAGAATGATATCTAATCAATCAAAAACAAAATATTTAAAAAAAAATAATTATTGCTATTATAAAAATAAATATAGGAAACTAAAAAAATTTACAGTTATGAAAATATTAATTGCTCTCTCCGCCATTTTGAACTAGAACGTTTCAAGCAAGAAGGGGAAATTCCCGTCATTCATTCATTAAGGTGGGTAGGTGAAGAAGCAAAATTCATTTCCTTCTTACTTGTCATTCAAGTTGAAGGGGGGGAAGTGACAAGTTCTTATTTTCTCTCCTGTCATTGGCTATCAATCAAGCATAAAGGCGTGGCATGCTGATTGGGTTCTCTTTATTTTTTCTTGTGTGACTAAAGGGGATTCCCCCTCCACTTTAAC
>NC_092208.1:29938505-29960713 GCF_043381705.1 Parasteatoda tepidariorum | reverse complement strand
AAAATTATATTTGATTTTTAAATTATATTATACGATTAGATTATAAAATTATATTATAATATTCTTCCGAATTTAAAAATAAATTAATGTCCATACCTTTCAAAATTAAAAATAATTAACTAAATAACAACAATTTTGCAAAAACATTAAAGACCATAAGAATATTATTCAATAAAATTTTAGGTTACCTTGAATTTTCGATTTCCTAGAAACGTACTTTTAAATCGTTACTTTTTTTGTTTAGTACTTGTACTTTTTACTCGTTACTTTTTTTAAAAATACTTGCACTTTTACTCGTTACTTTTTTTAAAAATACTTGTACTTTTACTCGTTACTTTTTAAAAGTAACGTTGCCATATATGGGTACTAGTATAAGCACAGGCTTGAGACTTTTTACTGATTTCCATCTTTCTAAACTTAAGAAAAAAGTGCTTACTGTCTATTTTTCTTTATATTTTGTTGTTTTACATAATTATTATTTCATTCTCTTGATCATAATATATGTAAAAATATTAAAGACAAGAAAAAAATTAGTGAAATGTTTAGCATAAGGAAAAGATATATAATCTTGTTATCAGCTCACACTATTGTAACCACACAAAAAAAAAAATGCTTTCTAATGAATCATTTTTCTTCTCTTTAAAAAATTTCTTTGTATTTTGAACTTATTTTATGGGTTCTATGTACTTGCAACTCATGCACAGTAAATAAAATTTATTATTATTTTTCTTTTATTCATAAATCTATCTTATTTTCTTTTTGTATCTATATATATCTATTCAGACTTTCTGCTTGTTTCTCAATCTCATGAGCAAAAGCAGCAAAGATTTATATTATTAATTTTCATTGTTCGTTTTATTATACAATAATTGAGAATCCAAATGCAAAAAAAAAGTTAAATGACTGTGCAAAGAAAATAAATTTAAAAAAATTCAAAAATGTGAATTTCTTTTTTATCAAATAATTATTTTAAATATTGACCAAACATGTTTAACTGTATGACTGTAACACATAGGGAAAAAAATATATGTTTTTTTAAAGAAAACAATTATCTCTAACAATGCTTTTTTAATATATAAATTTTTTTGCATGTATACATACTTGCATTTGTTTATTTCATATATTAAAAATAATCTTTTATTTATTTTCGAAAAATAAATTCTTGAAATTGAATAAATTTAGTAGATTAGAAATAAAAGAATTTTCTATCAACCTCATGCAGAAATTAAATAATATTAATTACCTAACAGATCAGAAACAGGCCAACTATCCAAACCAAGATTTTGAACGACGCATTTCATAAATTGGACTGTCTCAAACAAAATTATAGAATAGAGTTTAACTCAACTACAATTAAAATCATTTCTGTTATATTTTACAATTATACAACCAAAACAAAACTGTGGGTCGACAAAATAATGCAACCGCTTTTATTCTAATACATTTTCTCATATTTCTCAAGAAATACTTATCAATGAAGTTTTAATTTTTTTTTAGGTTTGAGGGACCGACAATAAATTACAAACAGAAAGTAGTGTTTTTTAACACCCTATGCCAAAAAATGTAGCAAAAAATTTGAAACTTGTTACTATTACTTAGCTTATTCTATGCAATAATTGCACAAAAATTCTTAAACTCAACTTTATATAATGGACATTTTTAGAAAATACTTATTTAAGTTTTTTTTTTTTCCCTAGCTTTAAAAATATTCAATTCAAGTAACCAAAATGTTTAGAAGTTTATTAATTACAAATTTTTGCTTTATAATTTAAAAAAATTCGTTGAAAGTTATGCAATGTGTAAGTAATGAATGAAAAAAGTTTGTTTTGAATATCTTAAAAAGTTTACAGCAATTTTCTAAGTAGTTTTTGTACTTTTTAAAGGAAACTCAAAATTATAAGGGGTTTCCTACAAATATTACTTTCTATCATTTGACAAAATTAAATAAAAAATTATAATACCTTACAACAAATGTTCATACACCAAATTATGATTGTATAGGCAAAGAAAACATGCAAAAGAACAGATACTTTTATGGGTAATACATGTAAAGATGCTTTTTTTTCCCCAATAATGTAATGTGTAATTTTTAATAAATCTTAAAATTCTTAGAAAACCCCTTATTTGAATTATCTTTTAAAAGACTGGATACTTAGAAAATAGCTTTAAATTTTTTACTTAAAATTGAACTTTTTTTATTAGTTGCAAAATACAATTCACTTCAAAATTATGAAGAAGAAAAATTTTAAATTTACCTCTGCACACGCAGTATAAAAGAACTACTTTAATTACTCATGTCTTGTGCTGCTTTAAACAAATTTTAAAGCAATAATTTTGTAATTAATTTAAATTTCTGCAAAAATATTTTTTATTTAATTGAACATTTTTTCAAGTTATAGCAAAAGTCATTGTCAGTCAAAATTTATTGTCAGTCCCTCAAACCCAAAAGCTTTACACTTCATTGATAATTATGAGAAATTGCCTATGCTAAACACTTCTAAATTTATAAAATAATTCTCTTCAGTATTTTTTGAGAAAAATCTAAAAATGTTTTTTTGCTGTAAAAATTATTGTAGAGGTGTTTCCACTATTTTGTCCAACCACTGTGTGTGTAAATTTGGATGGAGCTTTAGTTTGTAAATATTTTTAATTGTGTGCTATTGTTATCACTTAATTTTTAGTTGTGTATTTTTTGTAAGAATTATAAATTGATTAATAATATGCTTAACAAAACTATAAATAAATTTTATATTTTCTTTTAACAAAAATCATCAAAATTTAAAAAATCTTGGTTTAAATAGAAATAAATCTGATAATAAAGGAAATCTAATTAAATCAAATAAATCATAGTTTTTTTTTTCTCTCGTTTTTAAAATTCAGAAATATAATTCCATTACTAAAATGAAATTATTTGAAGATTCTATTTAAAATATAAGAAATTATAAGTATGGCTGTATTTACTTTAATTATTTTTTTAATTAAATTCAATATAATAAATATTGTTTTATTTACATTTGTTGTTTAATAAAAATCTCAAAGATTAGGTACTTATTTCTTTTTTTAATTATCTAAGTTTTCTACCTCACTACATTAGCATTTACTGGAAATTATCTTGATTTATTTTATTCAGGCTAGCATGTATATTGTTCCGTTTACATTTGTTATTTGATAAAAAGCATGAAGAACATGTATGAAATCTCTTGATTAATCATTGTGTGAGTTAGCAATGTTCTTTTTGTTCCTTCAGAATAAACAAACATCAATGTCTTGAATTATTTCAGTCAAGCATCTTTTTTTTTTTCTCCTGACACTTTTCTTTGTGTTATTTTTCTCTCTCCTTCAGCTGACCTGTAGGATCTCATAAAGCATGTGAGGTCATTTTGACAGATTTGATTGATTAGTCACACCTCAAGTGTGACTTCAACCCATTCAATGTGTCTTAAAACTTCAAGTGTGCTTCTTTGTATAATATTTTTCTTGTCAGTTCTTAGATTAGAAATGTTTTGTTTGATTTATTTGTGCATTTAAACTATTGTAAGTAATCTTTTTAATTAGTTTTCATTTTTAAGGGCAAACTCATGTAGTAAAATTACAGTCATTCATTGTTCCTTTTCTGTTACACAGCAGTTTTCGTGTCCTCCTTTTTCTTCATTTTTTTTCCCTTATCAATATGTTTCATTGTCATTTTAAAAAAAGTTCTTTATCAATAAATGTGCAGTATTTTTTTATTCTTTTAAATAAAACTGCTTTTTTTTTCTTTATTAACCATTTTGCAGGTAGGGGACTATAGAATTGTTTTAATATTTGTGAGAAAACTGTCCATATATATATTTCTTTTACTCAGCAAGAAAGATATTTCTTTTTGCTTTTTTCCGTCGACAACAAAGAATTAGAATATCAAGCCTATTTGCTGTCAAAAGCATGAAAACTTTTATTTCCAATGAGCTGCACAATCGGCCTTTGCGATGAGCAGACCTATTGTGTTCTCCTGAGGTGGTATCCACTCTTTCAGGACCACCACAATGGGTGAGATACCGTTGGTCATGTTAATTTGGACGTCTAGTTTCTGCCACACTAGATGGCAACACCGAGACTATTTGGATGCAGAAGTGCGCTAGGAATTTTAATTTTTGCCGGAAATACCAAGAGCATGAAAACTTAAATGTGCATATTTACAAATACCTAAATAAAAATTCTTTTCTCACATGGCCAACAAAAGCTTAAACAAACTGTGGAAGAATCTAAAGGTATCTTGTGTGTTTTTCACCAAAACTATATAAAGTATTCATGCTAGAAAAACTGTTTTTAATAAAATACAGTTTAATGCATAGTTATTTTTTATTAGTGTTCAAAATTCTCCCTATTTTAGGAATTTGTTAATAAAACTTTGATTAATTAAGCATTTTCTGATTCTTTTACTGACTCCATTAAATGGCACTTAGCTTGTATTTGGTTTATTGGAATTGCTAAATAAATTTCAAATATTTGTCAAAAACAATTTGCAACAGTATGTAGAGACATTTAAAATAATTAAATATGCAGGATAATATAAATATACATCCTAATTAATTGTTTTATTAATTATATGACACATATTTTTCTTCTTTTATAATTATTGGTTTATAAAATATAATTTATAAAAAATGTTAATTTTGCATCTTCTGATTTAAAGAGAATTGGTAATTATTAAACTATAACTACTAATACAATTGCAAAGAGAACTTGAAGCTGGCTTTTTTAATAATTTGGCAACTTGTTTAAAAGATATTTTTCATCTATCCTGAAATTAAAATTAAATAGAATTTTAGAAAAATCTATTCTTTTTCTGAGTGTTACTCTACACATATGACTGAATTCACTGAAAATCCATTGAGCATAGCTCCCAACCCTACAGGATTTACCTGTAGACTGTTGTATTTTGCCAGTTTCTCCTGGTCTACTGGTTTAATAAAAAATCTCCTGGTTTTTGTATTAATACACAAAATTAGAAAATTCCCTAAAATTGAGTAAATTTCCTAACAAAATTCCCTATTAAAATAGAATTTTTCCACGATTTATTGCTTGTTTTTGAATACTTAAAAATGTATTACTAATACATAATAAAATGAGCCTCGTTTATTGTTATCAGTTTAATGCTTTTTTTTTTCCCCCTTCAAAAATATTTACTCAGAACTCCCTTTTTTTTTATAAAAAAATTCTTTTAATTATCAATGAAAAATTTAATGTCTTTCTATTCAGAATTGTTTGTTGACATAATAAAAACATTTCAAGTTAATTTAATATCAATCATAAATGGAAAACAGTGCAGACCATTTATAGTTATTAATGTAATAAAGTTTTTGTATTTTGATAACAATAAAAATTGCATAGACGCAAAATATTTACTACATTATGCAACAGTTATCATGAAATTAATATTATTTCGTAAAATGTGATATTTTTCATACTGGATTTTTTCCAATCTATATTGGCATTAATGTATTATGTTAAAAAAAGTAAAATTGCTACATACATATTTTTAAGGATGAAATAAATCGCTAGTATCAAAATATTCCCTTTTGTTAATTTACAGATAGTTATTTTATTTATTTTAATTTTACTTATTTAAATGTTATAATACTGAATCAAATGCATATTTTACTATCTGAAGCCCTAACCTTATTTTTGTATAATTTATTTCAGAACTCTAACCTGCTGGTCATACTTCACAACAAGAGGGTTAAAAAAAATGTCTGATAAAGTTAAACTGTTTGAGTCTGATTCATCAGGCGAAGAAAATGAAAAAGATTTAAAAATAAACAAAGAGTATGCAAACAGATACGATCAGTGGAGAGAAAAAGAACTTTTGCAGAGATATAAAAATTTGCAGGAAGAAGTCAGTAGTTCATCTACGGAGAGTGATGAGGAAGAAGAATCAGAATTCGATGAAAACTTTTTCAGAGTACTAAGCCTTTTAAAGGGTAATGATCCTAAAATTTATGATGAGAACTTTGTTGCTTTCCAAGATCCACCTCCTGAGTCGAAAACTAAAACAAAAAAATCAAAGCCAGTTACTGTTAAGGATTATGAGATGAAGATTCTTCTTGAAAAAAATGGAGATATTGGCCAAGAAGAAAGTCAGGAAAAAAAGAAGAAATCTGATGAAGCAGAATTGGCGAAATTGAAAAGTGTTATTATGGATGATGATGACGAAGATGAAGAAGATTGTATTAAATCACTTGAACCGGTACAAAGCAGGAAACAGTATGATAATGATGAAGAAGGTGTGATTAAATTTCTTAAAGGCTGTGATGCAGAAATTCCAGAGGATTCCAAAAAAGATTTATCCTACCTTCAAAAGTGTTGGAATGATCCAAATTTGGATGAAGGAGAGAAATTTCTTAAAGACTTCTTTTTAAACAAAAGGTATTTAGAAAAAGATGATGACTTTCATGTTTTAGAAGAGCTTGAAAAATTAAGTGAGGATGAGAAGATGGAAGATGCGCAAGAGCAATTCGAGCACAAGTATAACTTTAGATTTGAAGAACCTGATCCTGATTTTATTAAAAGATATCCAAGGACTATGGGTGATTCTTTGAGACGAAAAGATAGCAAACGTAAAGAGAAAAGAGAAGAGTATGCCGAAAGGAAGCAAAGAGAGAAAGAGCAAAAAAGAGAAGAACTCAAGCGTTTGAAAGCTGTGAAGCGTAAGGAGATTGAAGATAAGTTTTTTAAATTGCAGGAAATCACTGGCAAAGATAATTTGAATTTCGATGAAGATGATATTGAAAGTGATTTTGATCCAGATAAGCATGATCAAAAAATGAAAGAGCTTTTTGATGAGGAATATTATGCAGTGGAAGAAGAACAAAAACCAGTATTTGAATATGATGAAGAAATCGATGACGAAGACTGGAATCATTGGTCTAGGTCTGAAAATCCAGACGTCAAAGAAGAAGTTGATGATGTTGAAACTGCTACCACAGCGGAATGTTCTAATGCTGATGATGATGAACATGATATTAATGCCCGAGCTCTTTTTGTCAAAGAAATGATGGAAAAATCCAAAGACAGAAAAAGAAAAGGAAGGAAAAAATCTTTATTTGCTAGAGTCTTATCAGATCCAAAACCTTTATATGATCCTGATGGTAAATCTTTTGATGAATATTTAGAGGAATACTATAAATTGGACTGTGAAGATGTAATTGCTGACATGCCTGTTCGATTCAAATATCGCCGAGTAGTTCCAAATGATTTTGGACTCTCAGTTGAAGAAATATTAAAAGCTGAAGACAAAGAATTGAATCGCTGGTGCTCTATTAAGAAAACTTGCCAATACCGCCAAAAGGACGAAGAAAAATATGACGTGCAAGCATTTAAGAAGAAAGCCCAAATTCCTGCCTTGAAGCAAAAGATTTTGACCAGTGTTTATTCAGAACCTATAAAAGAAGATTCAGAAACTGATGACAAGAGTGCCCAGACTTCTACTCAGAAGAAAAAGAGGCGAAAGAAAAAGAAATCTAAAACTGTAAATGTTGAAAGTGAAATGGAACCAAACATTCATAGTAATGATAAAGAGGAACATGTTCAAGACAGTCGTCAAAATATTGAAAGCCTTGTGGAGTCTCCAACTTCTAAAAAGAAGAAGCATAGCACTAATAATAATGAAGAATTTTGCACTGCAATCAATGAAGAAAAAGAGGAGTCAGATTTGACTTGCAATAAATCAATGTCAGATGACAATAATGAAATCACCAATTCCAAACGAAAACGAAAAAGGTCAAAGAAAAACAAGAATGCGGATTCAGAAACTGTTTCTGAAACACATTCTTTTGATGCTCAAACAAGAAATAGTACTAATTCAAATACCAAAAAAAGAACTTTCAGTCAAAATGCCCTAGATAACGACGAAAGCATGGATATTACTTTAGATTCTCCTAAATCAAAACTAAATCTTAGTACCTTAGAACATCCATGTTCATTACTTAAATTTATTTTTCGACCCAACTCTACCTTTTCGGTAAAATACGAATTTAGGTCTTTAGCTTGGCCCGAAAATTTTAAAAATCGTTAAAGCCAAAGGGAGGTGAAAAATAATGCTCTCTAAAAANATTAAACTGCTATATATGAAAATATAATCATTCTAACAAATGTTATTAAGTGAGATTTAATTTTTATTTAAAAAAAGAATTTTTTTTTTTACCTACCTATTTCTGGCTATGAATCAGTTGATGAATAATTGAAAGAAGGTTTATTTTAATGAGCACAAATGTCTGACATACTGATTCTGCAAGACATATAAATTTTTATTTAGCATAAAAATATGTTTTCAAATACATTTATATAATAATTAAAAAATATATTTTAATTTGCAATGATTTTAATAAAAAAATGAATACAATCATATGTTACCTGCTGATATAGTAGAAGTTAATATAGATAATAATAAATTATTACAAATATTATGGGCATTGCTAAGAAGATGAGATAAATAAAATTCAATAATCTTAATAAAATACAGTCGGACCTCTACTTAACAAAGTAGTTAAATCCTGATAACAAGTTCATTATATGGAAAATTCGTTAAATAGAAAATCACCTTTTGAAATACTTAAACAACAGAAAATAGGTTTTAAATTCATAAATACTAGACATAATTAAAATGGCAATTGATACACCTTTATCTTGTAAATTAGTGTCGACTATTTATTTTATTAATCCTAACCATAAAAGAAATCTGCATGGAAAGCAAGCAAAACATTATCCAGTGCTACACTATCACACTACACACATCTTCAACTAAAAAAAGTTACATTTGTGTATAAAATTTAAGCTGCATTTATTATATATGTAATTTTATATATTACCACATTATTCTTAGGTTTAATTGCTACTGATAAAATCTGTTAATTATGTCTGAGTTTTTCATTTGAAATGCAAACAAAAAAGGAAAGGAATTTTACTGCTTTCTCTAAAAGCTAAGCGGCTTCGAAAATCAATTCAAGGTAATTCACCATAAAATTCGTTAACAAGCTTGAAATGTTCTGAAATATTTTAGGAAAAGGGGAAAGTGGATCTCAAAGAATAGTTTGTTAAATAGACAATACACTTCGCTATTTAGAAGTTCATCTGCGAAGAAATTTTCAAAATGTTCTTGGTCCCTCGAAAAATCGCAAAGTAAAGAAATTTGGAAAATGGAAGTTCGTTAAACAGAAGTCCGACTGTATGTTAAGTCAGAATAAGAGTATGCACACTTGATTCAATTAAAAAATAGTAAACACAGAAATACAGATTATGAAAAATGTTAAACTCTTTAATTTCTCTGAATTTTTAAGAATGCATCACATCTATAATGAAAAGTGAAGCTTATTTAACTTAATGCACCCATATTGAAAACTGCAATAAGGCACAAATCTCTTTGCTACACTATTCTTATGAATGAAGCAAACTATGAGAAAATTAAATGCAATGAAAAAAGTAAATAGAAGTAATCTGTAATTTATTCACATCTAAAATTGTTTGAATACAAGGCTAAAAAATGACCTTTCATATTTTTATAATAATGAGCAAAATGTTATGTTAGTTGATAGCATAATGGAAACATTGTTTAAATAGTCAAATGCAGTATAAAATAGTAGAGCAGAAAAATTTCTAATATAAACATATAAAGATTTGGAAAAGAAGATACAACTTGTGGGACTTTTGGTTAAACGGGAAAAAACTAAATGCATTGTTATTGACAGAGAATAATATTCACAAAATAATATTTTTGAAATCTCAGTTCAATTGAGAATTCAATTGTTTTAAATTGTTAGTAACTTTAATGGGGCATTTAAAATATTTTAATCAAATATTTTTCAATTAAAAAAATCACAGAAAGGTCAAATAGTACTAGTGAAGTAGATTTCCATATACAGGAATACAGGAGCTAGTCACAAAACAATATCTTTGAAACTACACTGAAATTGAGAGAGCAGTTATCAATTTTTGTATATTTTGTAAATGAGAGAGTGAGTGGTTAAGAGTAGCTATGGGATGCAAAATTTTTTTTAAATTTATTTATAGTTTTAAAATGGAACACTTAAATTTTTTAATCAAATATATTTATTTTTCTTAAAAACTATATTATATACTATAAATTTACTTTCAATATTCATCCAGAAATGATTCACAAGTTCTCCCCCCCCCCCATCTAGAACCATAACAATTTCCTATGTAAAAGGGTCCTTTATATTGACAACTTTTCTACCACTACAATTCTGGTACCATACAATTTTAAAATAATAGAATAGTTTTATATAACAAAAATAATAGAAATTATTTTTTAAACAAGTCTATTCCCGATGCCATAGCAGCACAGAAAAATTACACTCCAGCACACTAAAATTAATCAACTGCTTTCTCATTGATTCCTATTTTTAAATGAAAGCCTTATACTGTTTAAAGGTTAAAATACTAATACTGTTGCTTAATTCTTTTCTTCTCCTATCAGCACTACAACCAATTTCTAGCCATAGCTATCTCAAGTTTTATCTACCTCAACTTATCAGAAGCTACCTCTCCATGACTCTACTGCTTAGATACTTCTCAACATTATCTAACCAACTTGAATATGGTCTTCCTCTTTCCTTCAGGTTTGTGAAAAATTATTTTCTTTAAATAAGTTCTTTCCATCTTATATATAGACATGACCAAGCCATCTCATTCGTTGAATTTTATTAAACTTAACCATATTTGGTTCTCTGGAAATGTCGTATAACTGTAAGATGTATTTCATTATCCACACATCCTTCTCTTTTACTTTACTTAAAAACTCTTTTCAAGATCTTTTCACATATGTGCAAATCTCTTGTTCAAATACAGTCGGACTTCTATTCAACGAACTTCCATTTTGCGAATTTCTATATTTTTTCCCGAGGAACAAAGAACATTTCGGAAATTTCTTCGAAAAATAACTTCCAAATAGCGAAGTGAATTTTCTATTTAACGAACTTTTCTTTGAGATCCACTTACCCTACTTCACAAAATATTTAGGAACGTTTCAAACTTGTTAATGCATTTTATGAGGGAAATGACCTTGAATTAATTTTTGGAGCCAATTAACTTTTATAAAAAGTAGTAAAATCTGTTTCTCTTTTTGTTTGCCTTTTAGGTGAAAAACTCAGACAAAATTAACGGATTTGATCAGTAGCAATTAAACTTAAGAACGCATGTGGTAATCTATATTTAAAATGTATGTAGCATGATTGTGCAACACTAAATAATGATTTGCTCTATTCTTGCTTTCATGTAGATTTCTTTTATGGTTAAGATGCATAAAATAAATTGTAGATACTAGTTTACAAGATAAAGGTGCATCAATTGCTATTTTAATTATGTCTAGTGTTTATGAATTTGAAACCTGTTTGTGTTGTTTAAGTATTTAAAATTGCGATTTTCTATTTAACGAATTTTCCATATAACGAACTTATTATCGGGATTTAGCGACTTTGTTAACCCTTTCGCGACGAGTTTTTCCCCCCCACAACAGAACAATTTTGGTAGCATACACTATGAGTAGAGCAGCATTATGTACAATAGTGCCATCTATGTTCTGTGAATGACAATACCTTCAAAAATATTGGCGGGACTGGTGGGAAAGTCTCCCATTAGACAGAGAAGCGTTTCTGTCTCAAAAGATTTTTTTGAAATTTGTTTGGGACGTAGGTGTCCTGTTAGGCGTGAAAGGGTTAAATAGAGGTCCGACTGTATATACAATATATTTTCTTCTGATTTACTCACTGTCTAGCATTCATTTCCATTGAAGCCAATTGGTTTAACAAAGATCTTATATATAGTCTTATTCTTGTTTCTCTACTCAAGTATTTTGATTTGAGCTGTCCCATAAATCCAAAATGGCATTTATTAGCCACATTTATTCTGTTGTCAATTTCTGTTTAAATGTAATGTCCAAATAAATAAATTGACTGACACTTTCAAAAACATATTTTTCTATTTTAAGTGGTGATGAATTTGATGTTCTGTTTATTACTGCCATTCATTTAGTAATTTCTTCTGTGACAATTAAATCAAGGTTTCGATGCATATACAAGACATATATCTGCATGCATACAATATATCTACAATATCTATATTATCAGCTAATACTAATAAATGTACTGACTTTTGAAAATGGGTTTTAGTGTTTGATTACCTGAATTTCTCACTGCTTTTTCTAAGGTAATATTAAATAGATGGTAAGATAAAGCATCTTCTTGTTTTAGTTCATTCTCTGTGTAGAAGAGCTTCGATACTTCTCTTATCAACTTAGCATTTTATTTGGTTCAGTCATTTTTATTAGTTTCTCAGCTATTTCCAGCTCTTGCATTACAACTGCTAAATTGTAAGAGTTAAATAATAAAGAAAAAAAAAAGGTTCTATATACTGTATCTTTACGGAGTATATTATCAGAATAACAGTTTTGAATTTTTTCTCTTAAGAATCATTTAAAGTATTTATTATCTATAAAATTAACGTAAAGCAACCATATTTTTTGTCTGAAATAATAGCTTCAGAAATATATTGACAACTATACTCAGCCTTTACATATCAAGTTTGTTATTAAAAGCCAGAAAAATTCGTTTTTGATAAAACAGTTTCCTTGCTAAAAAGTTACTTCTTGTAGAAAATTTAGGACAAATTAAAATATATTTTTATATTTAAAGACTGAATAAGTCAATTAATAATTTATGTTACTTATAGTGCATTTATGTGTCTTATAGCGAGTGAAAGAAAAAGGAAATGAAGAAGAAGCTTGAAACACCAGATATAATTTTGACATGGAGCAAGACTCTACGGAAACACTAACATGTGTGCTAACAGAATCTAATGTTATTCCCTTTCACTACCAATGTTTCTTACTAGATATAAGAAATAAGGCACTGACAGAGCAAATTGTGTTTTAAACAATATTTGTCAGTGCAATTTTCAAAATATTTTTCTTCATGAAGAAATGGTGTATACAGATAACATATTGTCCAACATTTTTGTTGTTAAATGATTTATTTATATAAAAATAATAAACTGGTAAGAATTTTAGAATAGCTTTAGGATGAACACTATAGCCAATTATTAATCTGAGGATAAGGGGAAATTGAAAGAATTGGCAAAAAACAAGGATGTATAATGATATAATATATTGAGGCACATACAAGCATTTATATGATATAACAGTGCTTTTGAAACAAATCAAACCAACCTCAAAATGATACAATTTAATATTTTTAGACAAAACTAACAACAAAATTATGTTTTGATGTTTTCTTCAGCACAATTTGAAGAAATAAAATTGTGCACTTTACTCTGATATTATATTTATACATCACACAAATAATAGCCAACGAAACTTAATATGAATTAAAACACCAAGTAAAAAATTATCATAATAAGGAAGGAAGACACAAAATAAAATAAAAACACAATTTTTAGAAACAATCAAATTGGATTAACATGAAATAATAAAGACACAAAACTAATAAACTGCTAGGTAAAAAAAAAAAGCACGTAAAAAATTATAGCACATAAAAAATTAAAACACTATTTTAAGGACTATTTAAACAACAAAAATGATATCAAAATGGTGTCAATAAGAAATAATATTGAACATGAAATACAACCAATAAAATATAAACATGAAAAAATATGGCAAATAATAAATCAATCATCGGCAATAGAATGGCAGATAAGAAATTTTTATGGAGAGCATGATGTATATAAACACCAATTTTTTTAAAAAACATAGTGAAACGGTCCTACAACAGCAAGTTGTTGGAAAAGGGTCCTTTACGGTGATTAAAGTTCAAGAATTTTGAGACCTAGGCATGACACCGCAATGTTACTATTGTGCACTGACCACCTTCACTACCAAAGTTCACTGATTTGAAGTTGAGTGAACTTGAAGACACAACAATGGATAGAACAAGGGTCCTTCACTACAATAGTTCAGTGGCTTAGCAACTATGATTTTCACAATTCATATAGGGACAGTAAAAACCGCAAATAAAATAGATTTTTAAGATAAAAATTCATTTAAAAGTAAAATTCTGCTATAATAAATAGGTAAGTTGCAAAATAATTTACTTCTGAAGGTACCATTAGACAAAATTTTTAATACATTATTAGAAAGCACATTTGTGTAGATTAATAAAAATTTTATAAAATCGCTGAAAACAAGTTGAATACAAGTTTGAAAACATTATTAGAAAACACATTTCAGTAGATTGATTAAAATTTTATAAAATTGCTGAAAACAAGTTTATTTGTAACTTACTTCAATATGACTACTTCCTAGTCCTAGTTGCAGCTTATACTTTTTGTCTGTACAGTTTGGTGTCTTTAATCATTCAATAGCAAAATATAGGCTAAAAAGAAAAATAATGAATTTAGACATCGGTTAATGTCCGTAACTCTTGTTAAATTTGCTAAAGCAAGAAAAAGATGAGAAACTGTTGCAAAATTATTCATTTTTTTATTGTCTTTGAGAAATTTGAGTATATTTTTATAGTTTTTAAGCGTGAAATTTTTCCCCCCAGTAGATGAAGATAGATCAGAAGCCTTTTTCATTACAATGACAAAATCCATTTGGTACCTTGGTGATAGTGATTGGAACGGGAAGATTTCCGTAATGTGATTAGGGGCAAAATAATTGCCAAGTTTTGGCTAATTCTGGGCAGAGCCTCAGAGGCAACGCAAAAAAGAACATTATAGGAGGACAACTTGAAAGGCATAACTTATAGGGATAATTCTGTATCATGAACTGTCATGTCAACTACAATCGCCAAGGTACTAAATAGATTTTAAACTTGCAAAAAAAACCAAAAAAAAAAACCATGTAGATGTTTGCCCGGGGATGGCTATGAGTTATATATACGAGGAGTTGGTCCCTTTCTGTGATGTTTTTCTGTTTTTCGCAGACCACTAACCAGAAGTTGCCAAGATTTGACAATACTGCCACAGATCACAATACGGACATCTCCATTAATTTATAGCAAATCTCTACTTTTTTTTCTTAAAAAAAAAATAAATAAAATAAAATAAAAATCTATTTAGCTTTTTAGCGCAACAGATCACAACATGATTATATCCTCAGTTGCCTTGTTTTTACAAAGTTATGTTGCATCATCCTTCTTTTAACTTTCTGTTATTTCTTGTTTCCGACATGGTTATTCGCGTTGCACCTATAAGGTATTTTTGATTTTTTTAAAGTCAAGTGAAATTTATTCTAGTTTAAATAGTTAATTGTTACCTATTTAAGATTCTTTAGATAGATAAAGTATGAAAAAACTTATTTAATTACTAAAATATATGAAAAAACTGTATCACAAATAATTGCACGACATAAAAAAAACAAAGAAAAGTAAAATTGTAAAAAAACATTGAGAGTCTTGCATATCGGAACAACTTATTTCAATATCACATGCTAGCATAAAAATATTATCTTAGAGGCTGTCTGATTCAGAACTACCTTCATGTGAACAAGAATTTTTGCAAGAGGTCTTTGCAAATTGTTGTTACATTACTCAAACATAAGTGTTTTCCGCAAGTAGCACAAGTATACTTTGTATTTTTTCGTTGTTTATTTTTTTGACATGGCACGCACAATTTTCTTTTCTTGGCTTGATTTTCTGAGGCTTGAGAAGTTTTCTTCTGCCAATCGAAAGCGAAGTACTGAAGATAAAATTTTCTTGCTCTTGCGTCGTATCATTTCATCCATCACAAGTTGTTTAGCCAATTGACTCAAGAAGGTTCTGCGGTTTTTCACTTTGTAGCAATTTTTTACGTATATAACTTGACCATTTATACCTGCTACGTTGAGTAGGGCAGAAAATAAGATAAAATATAGATATTTAATTCATAAAAATATTATATCCATAATACTTGGGTCAATGGTAGCGTTGCACCTATGGGGTGATTTGAGCCGCTGCAACTGTCCATCGACAAGTTCGAAGGTCGGGAGTACACGGACCTTTGGGTAATCCAAAGATAGGAAGATAACATTAGGCTCGTCTCCCGGAAACATCTATTGACGGCAAAGGAGGTGGAAGTGCAGTAAAGATGCACATATGAGGTGCGTGCGTCTATCGGAAGGTTAATAAACTTAGTTAGGGTTGCCACTCAAATGTGGAAAAAAAATACTGTGTACATACTATCCACAATATATTAAAAGGAAGCAACAATCACCGTGCTCTTGTGAGAGCTATGTTGGGTAAATGAAATAGTTTAGTACAGCTGAAATATCATGGTCGAATACCTATAAATTACTCTTTGCGCTGTCAAGACTCTTTTTGAAAAACAAAAGCAAGAAACGAAATTCCGTGTATTTTCCCAGTTCGTACAGAAAAAATCAAAATTCCTTGTTATTTTATGTGATTTCCAAATTCCCTGTATTTTCCAGGATTTCCCTATGGAGTGGCAACCCTGTTATTAAATATTGAATCAAATCTGAATGCAAAGATGGAAATTTTGTCTAATAAAATCACTGAGCTGATAAAATTACCGAGTCAGTAAATGTGTATTTCTAACTATAAAAAAACAGACATCAGTAAGCTATTTTTAAAAATAAGTAAGCAAAGTACTTTAGTAGGAACTTTATATTAAGTCCGAAAACCTATTTAAAAGTAAAAGCATCAAAATGAGATAAATCAAGAGCAACCAGATAAAATAAATATGCAGTGTTAGATAATAAATTATAGAAAATTCACTTTGCTTATTTTTCCCTAATAAAAGGGATAACAACTTTTGATAAGAAACAAAATTATTCTATTTAAATAACTGAATAAAGTCAACATAATTGCAATGAACGCCAATACAATCAATATCAAACGATTTACACAAATTTAAAAAGCATGAATATAGTAATAATATTTATGGAAATTGAGTTTCATACTGAAATAATAAAACAATTTATTAAAAATCTAAAAGATTGCAGATAATGGAGATGAAAAATCACAAAACCATGCTCCAAAATAAAAACATCGCAAGGAATAACAAAGAGTTGAGGTGTTTCCCTATTTTTAAAAAAATTGAAGCCTACAGCAGCCGAGACTACTGAGGTTATCCATTGATATTCGATTTAATTTGAGGTTTACAAACTGGCAATGCTGAACGAGCTTTCTGTTTGTTTATTTTATGAGTTGTTTCTCTTTAATATTCTGTTGAAATGATAAATATCTTGATACGAAGCAAAGTTAAGTTGAACATACCGGCATTTGTAGCAATCTGTTCTCGAACAAAAATGGTAATAATTATTGTATGCTTTTTCTTAAAGAAAAATGTGTATACGCATTAAATTTTTTATTATTATTTCCAATTAAAAATTGATAAAGCTTTCGTTTTTTTATAAATTTACTGACACTTGTTGCTAGAACATTTTATGTGTTATTCAGTTAGATCTACTCTTCATGATATGAAATTTTCCCAGATTCGTGATAATTAATTTTTTTGTAAATTTCTGTTTCTCATTTCTATTTTATGTGATAATTAATTGCGTTATACGCTTGAAAGAGAATTTCATTCTAAAAAATGGAAAAGCGTGTAATAAAAATTTACAAATTATCAATAGCTAAAAACCTTTTATGAGATTTATGGTTTTTAAACTACCTCAATTTAATATCAAAAATCCCGTAAGAAAAACAAATATTATTATTTATCCAGTAGTGTAAAATTTTGTACATATTTCTAATTTTTTTAGAGAAGCAATGTCTATGTTTATTTTAGGATAATTTTCATCATTAAAAACATTTTACTTCTTATATAAATTAAGTAGTTTATATGGTTTCGCTTTATTAGAACTAATTTTTTTTATAAGTCTTGGAAAAGAAAACTAAAACTATGAAGATTAATTAAAAACTAGGTCGAGACATAATTTCTACAGAATGTTAATATTATAGTAGTTGATAGTTTTTCATATTTAGGTTGCATTCTCATTATCAAAAGTGGAATAGATGAAAATGTTTTCACTGAATTAAATAAATCGCAAGTGGGATTTTCATTTTTAAATAGGTTTGAAAATGCGAAAAATGTATTAAATCATTTAAAAATCAATATATTTAATTACAATGTTATAACTTACTTTCTTTTGGGGAGAGGGATTGTGCAAATACTTAAAAATAAATATCCAAATATTTAAAAAATAAATATGTCTGAAATTCTTTATCATTAAATGGTTTGATAATATATAAATTAAACTCTGTTTAATATTTGTAAGCAAAGATGAGTTACTTAGCAAATAAAAAAAGAGAAAGTGGATGCAGATTGGACATGTATCAAGAAAAAAAAGTTAAAGTGAGACAGGATTTGGATTATTTTCCTCAAGGTAGATAGAAAAAGAAAAGCCGGAGATAATTTGACATAGAGATATTTAGTTTGAAATCAAAGATATCGGCAGAAATTAGAATGACAAAAACGCGTTGTCAAAAATCTGGTTAAGTAGAGACACTACATATGCAAGGAGAAAAATGAGAAACCACCCTTTTATGCAAATTTTTATCATCTACATAATAAAATTTAAAACAGTAAAATTGAGTCGAGGAAAAGTTAAAGTAAATTATTAAGTTTCAAATGCTGATATTTCTTTTTTAAAATATAAAAATGGAAATAAATTTTAGAAATATTTGTTTCTATTCAGTAAATATCATGTAAACTCCATGTCTTTTCCAATTACTTAATGAAGTAACTCTTTAATTAATTACTTAAAATGTTTGGTAACTGCTTGTGCAGGCTGATAAAATTAACTGTCTCATTGCTTGCATGCAGTGGGGAAGTAATGCTGCAATAATTTGTTTACATTATGGTATTTTAAAAGTATTTTCCAGTGTTTGAAACTTTGTGGTTTATTCTAGGTTTACCTGAACTCAATTTAAAAAAAATAAATTAAAATACCAATGAAGGTGAAACAGAATTTACCATGAAAAGTGTCTCCCATGGTTTAGCATCCTCTTATGAAGTAGTTAATAGCAGGATATTGTTCTTTCACTATAATAAAGGGTTGCTACGGGTGACTAAAAATGCAAAAAGTGCTGTCTTATAAAATTCTAAATTTAAATAAACAAAATTAAAATTAACAACTTTTTAAAGAATAAGTTTTTCAGTTAACTATTGAAAGTGAATGCAAAAAATGTTTGCGTATGAGCAACATGAAATGTAAGTAATGGTGGTTTGATTGATTCAAGAGATGATAAATCAATAAAAGTGAATAGAGTTTCTACCACTGTGGCATCTCTGTTATATGAAAAAAGACCAATGTTACTTATATTTTCTTACTGAAGTACACTTCTTTTTATTCTTCAAAAGTTAATAAATATCATAAATTTTTTAAGAAAAGATAGATATTGTTTTGATAAACATGGAATATAAAAGCACATTATCATTATATAGAATATAAAAGATATAATTAGTCGGTAGATTGTTGTAATTGGTACATAAGTGATGAGTTTCTTGTCCTCCAATATTCTTGTCTTCTAATATTCCTGGATGGTGCTTGTATTTATTTAATATACTATATTGAAATAGTTTTAGTAAATTTTTAAATTTCAAGAAAATGTGGCTTCTTGAAATTCAAAGAGATAATTTTTTAAACTTGATTCTCTATTTACAAAATATATAACAAGTCTATATATTTAGAAATAATTAATCTATAAAAATAATAATACTGAGGATGTATATTTTTTCTACTGAATAACTTATAAAATTAAAAAAAAATGAAAATTTTAAATGATTTAAAGATTTTAAATGGTTTCTAGCTCTAAAGATATGAATTTTTCTGATGCGAATTTTTATGTTTGTTAAAAATGTTTAACTTCATCAAAATTATTTTCTTTAACTAAATAATCTAAGAAACCAGTAAAGATCACTTTTCCCAATGATTTAATTAAGTAATTTTTTAAGAAAATTTTTGGTAACTTGTACATGTTTAATTTACTACAACCCTATGCTCGCACACAAATGTATTAGTTAAATCTTAATTAAAAAAGATTTGTTACATAAATACATAGAGAAGTTTAATTTTATAAACTATTTTTCTTCACATGAGTAATTCAGATGTAACGCATGCTAAACACATTTTTGAAATAAAATTAGTTAAATATTTCACTTTACTAAGTTTTTTCTTAGTTTTCATGGGAACATGCTCTTGTTTAATTTTTTTTCTTAATATTTAAATTTTTTAAAAGAAAATTCTTCTCAACGTATTTTGTATGCATACATGCTATCTCACTTTCACCACCTATTTACCATACTTCACAAAAAAGAAAAGCAAATATTTGCATTTTGTTTTTATCAATGATAATATATTTCAATTTTAGGTTTTCTTTTAAAAGTTTTTAAAAAACACTTTTAAATACGAGAAATAAAAAACAACAAATAATATTTTTTGGTTAGCTAAGCTCAACCAAAAAGTCGCTAAGAAAATGTAGATCTCCACCAACTTTTTTTCAAAATTTTATTTACTTATTTTTTTAAATGCAAAAAACGTACCAATAAGTATCTATTTTTTAATTACTGTTATTATTTGCTATTCTCATACTTTCTTTTAATACAATTTTATGGTATGCTATATTTGGCAATTTTATTATGTACAATTATCCTGTGCCATGTTATTACGCTGGAAAGAAAAAACTGAAGAAAATAGTTCTCTAGCAACCAGAACTAATTAAAAAAAATTATTTTTGATGCATTATGTTTTTTACTATAAATTATCCAAATATGTTTTATAAATTATCCAAAAATTTTTTTTAATGTGCTTTGGAATCGCTTATTTTGTGTAGTTTAATAACATTTCTCACATATTTAACCCTTTGTGGTAATGTTAAGTATTTACATAGTTGTCGTGTTGGTAGGAATTTTTTTTTTATTTTGCTGGGCGAACATATGGGGACTGGAAAGTAATGTCGTTTCGGCGCATTAAATATTCGTTAATTCTAAAAATCGATTCACTTTTTCGATCCATTTTGATTTATTTTCGATTCGGCATTGAAAGGTTGTTGCTAACGAGGATGAATACATTATCGATTAAAAATAAAATTTTGATAACAAATATCAAATGCACCAAAACGACATTACTTTCCTTTCCTCCTAATATGTAGGATAAAGATTAAAAAAAACAATTAGGTAAAAATATACTTGAGGGTGCCCCTTGGCGAGTTATGTTTGACGCCATTTCTGTTTGCGCGGAACACCGTGGTAACAGGAATGGCGGCCAAAATATAATTATATTTCAATAAACATTGGAAAATTTCAACAACACATCGACCAAAACTTTATAAAATTGCAATGAACCCAATATAAGCAAAATTAATAAACCCAATAAAATGCATTTTGAATCGAAACAAAAATTAATGGAGTAAGCACAGAAAGAAAAGGAAAAAAACAACTCTCTTCTTCATTAAGCTTGAATATCCTCAGGCACAGAATTCTCTAATAGCAGTTAGATACTGTCTAAATTTATCACGAATGGAATCTGTGTACCTCCATCGCCACATAAATTCGGCGAAATACGAATCGAAAATGGCGTCTGTGGTACCGGACTGGCGGTGACATTTTTTTCTAAAATCCCTTTTTATGACTGCCCACGTACCTTCGATCTTATCGACCAGAAACAAAAGTAACCTTACCAGTCGGTATCCAACGTAGAACTAACGGACCTCTGAAATACCGCTGAACATTTAAAAATAACGCTAAAATCTAAACCAATCAGAATCACGATTGGGTTTGAGCATCGCCCAGCTTGGCGATCATAACTTAGCGAGAATCAAGGGTAATAAGTAGGACTGGGCTATAAATCGATATATCGCGACATATCGATTTAACGCCTATATCGGCAAACCGATACAGCAACTTTCATTCCAAGCGATACATCAGAAATCTGATTTAAGCCGTCAAGTGAAGAAGACGATATAACGATATAGCGATACACGCAAGGACTTTCTCTTACGTTCCGATGCCAACTCGCGCTGTGGAAGACGATATTGTTTCGTTATGTTGAGACGGCCTTGACTGATGAGCGGTAGAATCAGAATCACTTTTGAGATCTTATATCGTTATATCACATGTTCGTTTTTGCACCTTCGCGATTTGAAATCGTTTCTTGTAGATTATTTTCAATGGGATTAACTTCGTGATCGCCGTCGTAACCTTGTTCTGAACGCAATCTATTATTGAAAAGAATTTATAAAGAAAAGTTTCTTCATTAATTA
>NC_092208.1:29911898-29937711 GCF_043381705.1 Parasteatoda tepidariorum | reverse complement strand
TTTCAACAACAACAACAAAAATGTCCTTTTTAAAAATGGTAAAGAAGCTGCAAACTTTCAGAATCATTTTATAATGGGAAGGGAAAAAATTAAAAAATATATATATATTTCAGTAAGGAAAAAAAGTAGCGCATATTTAAGATTTGTAGCGTTCGAAAAATAATAAGTAGCCCAAAAAGTAGCAAGTAGCGAAAATTCAATTTTCAGTAGCGGGGACTTTTAAAAGTAGCCCAATCCGCTACTTGTAGCCCAATCTGGCAACACTGGAACTAACGGACCTCTGAAATACCGCTGAACATTTAAAAATAACGCTAAAATCTAAACCAATCAGAATCACGATTGGGTTTGAGCATCGCCCAGCTTGGCGATCATAACTTAGCGAGAATCAAGGGTAATAAGAATTGAAAAGAAATTATAATTTCTTCTCATAACTAAATCATATTTTAAAAAGAATTATGTTCTTTTACATCCCAGCTATTATTTAAAAATGCCTTTGGAACTGTACATGATGCATACAGCTAAGTACTTTTTTTAAATCTTATGTTGCTTAACTTGTTTGTCGTTAAGAAGCATGTGCAGTTAAAAAATGTACGAAAATATGTTTTGTGATCAAATGAAAGAAGCAAAACTTTTTCTTCTTCTCTCGATAAGTTTATTTAAAGTTACAGAAATGCACCTTTTAAAGGAAATCTGTCATGTCATCATGAGGTTTAACTTTCCTCTTTTTGATGTTGTTTCAAATTTCAACCGTAGTTGTGATTCGTTAAATTTCGGATTTCAGTTCGAATGCAAATTTTTAAGAATTTGGAGCTGTTAGAAACAATGATATTTATTTTTTAATAGGAAAAAAGAACGCTTAATGAATAGGAAATAAAAAATATGATGAAAAATATGACTCTTAACTTCTATTCTATGAAGAAACCTTTTTTCAAAATCTTTACTAAATTATTATATAAATCCGAGATATTATCTAGATATACTGTTTTTTTGTTGTTGTTGCTATTATTTACTTTTTTAGCTTTTAAAATTACTTAACTAACTCTTATGATCAACATTGCTGCTTTGGCATGCATTTTTATTTTTTATTAAATTTATTTATTTTTCAAAAAAATATTTTTTTTAAAGTTGTAACCATAGTTTCTAAAAAGTATATCCAGTTATTGGTATGTCATTCTGAAACTATTATTACATAAAAATGACTTTTCTCGTGCTTTGCTTTAATATCAAAATCTGATTAAAGCGGTCTTAATTCCTCGAAATTTATTTAACTGTGCTTTCAATGCTGCGCATAGTTTCAACTACAACTTTTGAGTTTGAATGAAAAAAAGAATGCGGATAAAGAAAATCTTGAAAAAGCACCTTAATGTCTTTACTCAATCCCGTTGGGATTATTTTGAACTTGTGACCTTCAGGGATGATTAGATAAATGGTGTTCATATCTTAACTTACATCAAGAAAATTTCATTTCTGGATGTGCTAGTGAACGATTTACGTCTTCGTAATTTGGTAAGTTTTGACAACACTATACTAATTCATGATTTTGTTCTGATTTTGAGATGTATGGTCAATATTGAAATGTACCACGTTTTAAATGGTAACTTAATGCTGTTTTTGTTCTGCTGAAGCCAAACAAAATTGCTTTCCATATTAAATACTTTTACGGAAAGTGTTAGGATATATTTATTAAAATTTTTTATTTCAAATGTGTTAATATCCCCATTGAAGCATAACTGTTTAATGGCGATATTATTCTTCCTAAAAATAATGGCACATTTTTGAATCAAAAATATAGTTTTACAATAATATAGACATAGTTTGTTATAGTTACAAAAGTTAGTATAGTTAGTTATAGTTACAAAAGTTAGTATAGTTAGTTATAGTTACAAAAATATAGTTATAGTTTGAATCAAAAATATAGTTATAACAGCGGAATGTTAATATTATTAAGTTTGATTTATTTTTATTATAAATTACATTGATTATGTTAATGATTTTTTTTTTCTCAGTGAATAATTTTTAGTTTTGACAGTAAATTATTTTGCAATTTAAAAAAAATAAATAAAAGATTTGTTGGCTTTTTTTACTAGCATTAACAATTTTATTCAAAAATGACTATTTCTTTTCGAAATATCGTTTACGTTTTGATTAACTGAATTTTCGTATACGCATTATAGTAATTAAGGAATGGCGCAAAATTTTATATTGAATTTATAAATTAGATTTAATTATGACTAGGGGAAAAAACATAAACGTCAGAGATATGCTGTAAACTAATGATGTAAAATAATCTGGCAAACACTCCCGCCATTTTTGCAATGCGTCAAGCTAATTAGAAAAATCTCCAATATTTTCTAATTAGACCTGACTCTTTTTAGGCTAATTGCAGTGAGCCTACGTACCTTTTGGTTAATAATTAAATATATCATTCATTTCTCCATTAATTTAGGTTGTTTGCTATAATACTAAAGTAGTGAAGGCGTATTGTAATTAGCCTTATTAAAGTAGGTCTATTAAGTGAGCAAACTTAGACGGATAGAGTTATTCTTTTCACCCTTCATAATTAGCCTTAAGGTATGTTAGTTGATTGCAATGAGCTTAAAAATTTCAGACGGAAGATACTGAAGATTTTCTTAATCAGCTTAGTGAATTGCAAAATGAGGGAAACTTTTGAAAATGCCGGATTTTCTTATTAGCCTACGGCACAGATACTAGACAAAAGCAATTGAACATGGCAATTAAATAATTTTATCCATTGTAATATTTAACAAGAAATGAATACCAAATATACATCAGTTCCATGAGGTAATGCTTTTTTCTCAGTCAGAGCTGTGAATTGCGTGGATAAATGATATTTTCTGTTTGTCCATAGCCCAGGTGTTCCCAAATAAACGAATATTCGTCATGTTTTATTTTAACACTCTTGAAGGCTCAGCATTTCTCTGAAATATTACACCAGCAGAAAGTTAGGCGAGATATTTTCCGAACAATTGAGTTCTTTATCAGGTGATTAATTGTTTTTTTTTTTCTTAATTTTTTTTTTAAAAGCTAAGTTTTTTGTTGTTGTTTTATTTGAAATATTTACTTTAGGAAGCATTAGATTTATAAAAATTGCTGTTTAGGTTCCTTGTAAACGAAAGCTTTAACTATTTTAACAGTTAATCTGGTTCTGTTAATTCTTTCTCTTATACATGTTTGTTATTTATTTGTTTTAATGTTATTTATTTTTATGAATTAAATTAACAGAAATTTTTAGTAATGTAATTTTTGTGTAAAATTTTTATTGACGTACTTTATAGACACAAATTTTGCTACATACAAGTCATGTCCAATTTTAAAATTAATATTCCCTGCCTGAATGTGTCATGGATTGATTCTGAAGATGGTGCTACGAAAAAGCACCATCCTTTAGTTTGTCCTGTAGAAAACTCGTAAAAAGGTCATTGAAATCAAAAGATTCAATATGTGTAATGGAAATATTATTAATAAAGTTAATTACGAGTTTTTTATTTTTAATAATCCTCGTAAATTCTGAATCATGAATAATTAAATAGAATGTTTAAGTATTTTGCAAAGAGTTTACCTGTTTTATTCATATGGGTATTAGTACCACAAGTGATAAAAATCGAAATTTAATAGGTATTTTATGAAATTCAGGGGTAATCGTAATTTATGGTAGTTTAATGTTGTTCTTTTAATCTTACAAATATTTTATTTATAGCAAGAATTTTCTTGACAATAATATTATAGTTATCAGATTTTTAAGTTTGAGATTTGGAAAGTTCGCTGTCTAATAGGTTTAGATGCTAAAAAGATAAGATCGATTTTCGCCAGAAAATATGTGTGTGCTACTTGGAGCTTTTACACATACATTGGATTTGCCTAAGGTTCAATACAGAGACTAGTCCAAGCTAAGATAAGCACATACTTTTCTGATTTTGAAGACCCCCCCCCCAAAAAAAAACTATCCTATTGTTGAAAAACTTCTAAAAAATAAAGAAAAAAAATAAGGTAAATTAAATGTGCTATAGATTTTGTATATTTTAGTAAGTTTAGTAAGTAAGTTTAAAATGAAACTTACTATCTAAATAGAGTAAAGTAATATTGATTAAGTTACTTTTAATCACATCCTTCTTTTGTATCTTGGAGATATTTAAACATAGTTTAGTCAGAGGCAAGAAATTAATTAGTCATTTTTTCAAAAATAGAAGGCACACGAAAAAGAGGAAGGTCCACACGTGGGTTGATTCTGTTGAGAGAGATCTTAGGCATCTGGGAGTCAAACGATGGCAATCCATTGCTCCTAATAGCTTCAAAATGGAGGAAGCTCATGGAAACAGCCTTGGCGAGTGAAAGGCTGTAGTGCTGAAGAATAAAAAGAATATTGTTTTAGTTACTTGTAATCACACACTCATTTTTAAAACTTTCTTGCATCATGGAGATATTTAAAAGAGTTTCATTCTTTTACACCTCAGTAGGTTTAAGTTTCTCCTGAGGCAAGATGATATAGACTTAAGCTATCGTCAGAGCATATTTTTTTTATGAATCGCAAGGCAAACGTTCTATTTTTGTAGATCATTCTTGATATAGTGAGTGAATAAAGGAAGAAGAAAAAATATGTGAGAAGAGAAAAGAAGTGAATTACTAAATATTCGAAATGAATTACTAATATTATGAAGTGAATTACTAAATATATCCTGTTTGTAAATCAACTCGTAAGTTTATAAACCTATAATTTGTGGTTGTGTGTTCGGTGATAATCATTGTTTAGAAATATATTTACCATAAATATTATATAAGGTTTTAACATTTTGAATGAATGTATTTTATGTTTTCTTTCTTTTCAGTCATCGGCTCAGAAAATGAAGCTATCTGAAGAAGACAGGACAAACAAGTTGTCACCTTTACTAAACGCTGGATGGTCTATGGTAGACAAAAGAGATGCCATTCACAAAGAATTTGTGTTTAAAAACTTCAACGAGGTTAATAATGCTTTTTAATTATTGTGTTTAGTGCACAAATAAGCAGAATTTTATATTGCTTAAATTTCTGAAATTTAAAAAATTCAGCTTTTTAATTTTTGTTTTATGTTTGGACCATGCATACATTTTATAAATTGTTCATAGAAATTTTTCCTTTTTTGATTGATTCAGAACTAGACCGCGTTTTAATATAAACTGTAGATGATACCATTTTTACATATTTTTTCACATTAAATCATTGTTGTTTACTACTTCATAGCTCTCATTATTTATAGAAAGGAGTTTATTGCAAGTGACTCATTAATTAATGATTTATTTCGGTTTGTTAAATAAATTAAATATGATTGTTGTGAACTAAATAACAGTCGTTGGCGTTACTTAAGTTATCCGAAACCACGTGTTTATTTTAAAATTAAAGAAAAAAGAAAGATTATGTACGAAAAAGTAAAGTTAATTTAAAAATGTTAATAATTTGTTAAAGAGAATATTATCTGAAAAAAACTTCATAATATAATTGACGCTAATGAGGCTTAATTAATTTGAATAAATGTATTTTTATTTTATATCTGTAACCGTTGTTGAACAGCCGACCCAACTTTGGGTTTATGACTTCGAATGTTCAACTCTGTAGCCTTATAATTTTGAATCCAATCCAGAAGACAAGGAAACTCTTTGATCAAGTAATGAGAAAAATTTTCCCTTTAAGGAGAACTTTTTGATAGAACTAACTGGTATTGATGTTACATGGAAAGAAAAAACACGAAAACCTCACTCGATTAGCCTAACGGCATGGACCCTCTAACCTATGATCCATCTTCCGGATCAATCAGTTTTCGCTGATTTTCGAGCGCGGGTCACCTCATTGGGAGGCGAGTGCTCTGTCCCCTAAGCCCCCATGACTCTGATAAATGTATTTATTAAAATAAAAAAAAGTGCACCATGTACTAAAAATCAAAATTAATAGAGAAAAAGTGCTTTTTCTTTTAGGGGACTGTAGAAAATCGTCATACTGTTATTGACGTTTACGTTGGCTCAGGGGATAAAACGTTCGCCTCCCAATGAAGTGACTGGTTGGAACGAGTTTTGCTCCCTTCTTGCCCGATCACAGTGATGACGTAAAAATAAGCTCAGAGCTGTCGGTTCATAGGTTAGAATCCCCCACTCGTTTGATGGTTTTCGTGATTTTTCTCTCCTCACAGCGCGAGGGCGGCTTTGTTACATCAAAAAGTGCGCTGTCGCTTGATCAAAGATTTCCCTTGTCTTCTGAGTTGAGTTCAAAATTTCAAAGCTACGAAATTGAACATGGATAGTCATAAACTCATAATTAGGTGGGCTGCTCAACACTGGTTATGAAATAAAATAAAATGAAATGATGCTTAATTAATTTTGGTAATTGGTTCTGCTTTAATTTGTAAAGAATATGTGGGTACAAAGATTACTGTATAAGTATATATTTAATACCTTTTAAAACTGCATCAATATTTTTTTCTTATTCTGCAGTCTTTAACAATGCCGTCATAAACATTGTGGTAAGAGGTTTCTTATGGCCCTCGGAACGGATAAGTACCGGAAAAAACTGTCCTCTTAAGTTGGCCACGAGCAACAGCATCATACAAATAAAACTAAGCTTAATCTTCATTTTGATGGGACTTGAAACATTTTTTGCTTAATCAAATGGCGAAAAGCCTCGGTGTGGAACATCAAGTGATAAATATAAAATAAATACGGGAAAGGACCTCAAATAAAAATAAGTAAAACTAAATACGCTGAAGGACATCAAATAATAATAAGTAAAAATTAAGAAATAAATATTGAGATAATATTAGCTTCAATGATTGGCTAGGTCTTTCAATTAGTGTATGATTTCGTAAGTGTTGTTCTGTTTTTCAGTACTGATTTATTGATTGTATACTTCAAAGACAAACTGTATATATTCAGCTTGTTTTATATAAAATTTATTTAATGTGTTACAAGAATTTTTTTTACACTGAAGAGCCATTACATTATGACCACCCTCCATCTATAACAATGGGCTCGCCCAGGTTTTCATGGTTTCTCGCCCAGGAACAATGTTTTCATGGGGCACATTAGGACCCATAATCCTCATAGAACAATCCCTGACGTCTGTAAGCTACTTGACCAGGTTCACCCATTCATAGCAATAGTTTTCCTGCGGGGGATGGTGTTTACCAACAGGATAATGCACCATGTCATAAGGGTCGAATCGTCGAGGAACATGTCAGTGACTTTCAAGTCATGTCTTGGCCCCCAAATTCTTCTGACTTTAATCTAATAGAGCATTTGTGGTCCTACTTGGAAAACCAAATTCGTGCTGCCACGCTACCCCTTCGCAATGTGAGGGAATTGCAGAACCAGTTGGTGAGCGCTTGGTACCAGATACCTCAGACTACCTATCAGCACCTTGTGGAATCAATGCCACAGCAGGTGCTAGCAGTTTTCAGGGCTAAAGTTGGTCCTACATGTTATTAGCAGGGTGGTCATAATGTAATGGCTCTTCGGTGTAAATTTTTTAAGAAAGCAGATGAAAAGTCGACGGGTTTTTAATATCAATAACGTTATCAGACAAACGACCAATAGCAATAATATCGACTTTTTATCTGCTTTCTTTAACAATTTTATATTAGAAATATTTGTAACGCATTTCATCACGGCTGTAACACATCATAATATTAGGGATATTTGTAACACATTTTAAAATAAACTTTATATAGATAAAATAAATGTAATACAGGGAAAATAAACTGAGACTATATCAAATAGATTCTTATAGGTTACGCGCAATATCTTATTTCTTACTTATAAAAAAGTTGTTGTTTTTTAAAATTTTTTTATTTCATACTTTTTCGTCTTAGGATTCGTTAGATCTTTAAAAAAAATTGCACGTAACTTGTTTCCTCATTCCCCCCCCATGTTTGTAAATTTAGTACTGATCGTAAATCTCGATTTAAGGTTAGACGTATTGTATTGCATATAACTGGAGAGTTAACTATCTATTAAATTAAAATATTGAGTAACGTGACAAAAAAGTTGATATCGTAGGAATTAATACTTTCCTGAGACTCGATGTAAATTTTAAATGGAGTATAAATCGAAGTCAAAGTTGGAGTCGAGCTCTCAGGAAACTCCGGAGTCTGAGTTTAATTCAACCCATTTCATGTACCGACTCCACAACTAATAAACGATATGAAATTATGCAAAAAAAAGAAGAAAAAAAGTAAAATACATCATCACCAAAATTAATAAAGCAAAATTATGTTCTTTTTTATGTTTATTGCCCGTCGTGATGACTTTACGCATGCAGTAGACTGTGAAAGCAAAGAAAAAACTTTAAAAATAAATAAAACGAAAGATTCCATTTAAAGATTAAAGTGATTTTTCTGAAAGTGAAAACAAAAATTGTGTATGCTCGTAGGCTGCTTTAAAAATATATCTGAAATATTTCCAAATTAGGTAACGTCTCCAGTTGAGATACATTAAATTTAGTTATCTGTTGTCTTACAACAATATTACAGTTTTTTGGTACCTTTTTTTATTTTCAACTATATGTATAAATGTTACAGACGTAGCTTATCTTTTGAAAGTATTTATTGACATTCAAGATTGGTTAATTCGATTTGTTTTCTTTCTGTTCAGGCGTTTGGATTTATGACTCGCATTGCGATGCAAGCAGAGAAGATGGACCACCATCCTGAGTGGTTTAACGTGTACAATAAAGTCCAGATAACATTAAGTAGCCATGACGTAAGTGGATTATCGGATAGGGATGTCCGACTAGCGAACTTTATTGAGAAAGCCGCTGAATTCGTCAAAGTCAAATGAAGACGGATTACGGAATCATGATTGATTTTCTCAGTGTCAAATTTATGGGGTCATTGCTTATAAATGTGCCTTGTTTGGAAAAAAACAAACAAATAAACATTTAATTTCGAATGATGACATTTCTTCTAGCTTTAAATGTTGCATTGCTTTAAGTGTAAAAGAATTAAATCAAAGCTGCATTCAGGGACTTATTAAGTGTGTTACTTACTTAGTTACACAAAGTCTATATTTCAAATGCTAAATGTCAAGTTTTTTTTTTCTTACATTGATTTTATAACAAAAATGCTTTTTTTCATCGAAATTCCTAAATTTCGAGGGTATTTTATTTCTTATTATTGTACTTCCATTTGTATTTGGAAGAATTTACTAATGACATGCATTAATTGCATTAAATTTAACAATTTGTGCACGTTTTTTACCTTATGAATATGAATATTTATGAGTAATTAAACTGAAAAAGTCATAGATTTTTCATATAAAATATTTGCAACATTTTAATGTGGCAATGCTTTAGGTGTAAGTGAAATAAGAATTAAATTGATCTAGAAAGGCTTAAAATAATTAAATAATCTATTGTTGCTCTGTTTGCATACTTTTTGATTGTTATTTTAAATTTAACAATGAAATCAGAAATTAGTCTGTAAAAATATGTTGTTGTTTTTTAAAAACTTTTTTGTAGCATTTCTTTTGATGTAAAGGAATACTTAAGTAACAAAACTAAAATATGGTCGTTTCGTTCAGTGAAATTTATAACTTTTTTTAAATATTAGAACGAAAAAAAAAACTGCTATCTTTGGAATAATGTAAAATTTTTATTTAATTAAATATAATATATTCATCAAAAACTTTTTTAACAATTTTTTTATTGTCTTTTAAGCAAAATTGCTTTGCTTTAATTTATTTTTTATTCTTGATTTATTCTAGGGAATATTTGGATAATTAACTGAGTATATCAAAAAGTAAATGAACTGCATGGCAACAACGTTATTAATTTCAGGATTTCAAAGTTTTTTCTCTAAAAAATTGGCATATTTCAAACTTTCTTTCTAAATGATCATATTCTTTCTAAATGAAATCAAATGGAATTATTTTTTTTTGCATTAGGCCGAGCGATTTACTATTTTAAATACTTTTTTGGTTGTTTTTCTAATATTGATTCTGATAAATTTTAAAACGCTAGAAATAAGGAGGACTCAAATTATTATTAATGTTTATAAAAATATGTCTGCAGTAACGGTACGTTACAACCTGTGGTACTTGCTTTGTCAATGTGCAGCCCTTCCAAGCAAAAATTAATTGAAAAAAACTACATTATTAGGTAATTAAATACCACGAAGAAGCTTTTTCTTTGATTAAGTTAGTTTAAATATACTTTGAAAAATAAGCAAAATAAAACACTGAAGTAATAAACTTAAAATTTCATTGTGTAGTGGTACCAATTCGTTTAAAAAGACTTAAGTCTTTTTACTGCTTTTTAAAAGCGTGTGTAAGACAATTATTTAATAAAATCTTAGAGATATTTAAATTTTAAGTAATTGATATGCGGTAAAAAATAATAAAATTACTGTAATTTTATTTCGTAAAGCTTCAAGACATCAAATATTTTTATTTCCAGAATATTATACCAATATACTTGTGTCGTATAATTTTGAAGACGTATATTCATATTGTTCTTATTACACTGAGAAATAATTTAGTTACCATTAAGTGACACAAAAACAGAATTCATTGCTCGGCCCTCTTCTGAAAAGATGAGTGTCACGATGAATGCAGTTTTTGTATCATTTTGATTTTGTATCAGCATGTGCACCCTAGTCTGCATCATTGTTAAATATTGATGTTACTCGCATACTTTGTTAGAGTATGTTTCCTAGATTTTACATGTTTGTTAGGCGTGAAAAGTATAAACAAATTGCTTTTGTTATGCTGTATCTAAATACAGGATGTTAGATTAAATACAGGATTACTCATACAGGATTACCTAAATACAGGATTACTAAATTAGATTGACAGTTTTAAAAAATTATAAAATAAAACGGTAAAAATTAAAAAAAAAAAATCGAAACAACAATTCATTTTAATTCTTCCCCCCAGAGTTTCTGTTTTCAACTCAAAGATTTTTCCTGGTACAGCGAGTTGTTCTACCGTTTGTTTCATTGCGTTTTGATGTAAGCAAATTTCTTCCTATGAATACAACACGAGAATGTGGACATTTTGAAAATATAGTAATGTTTTTATTTATTGAAAGATTTCGAAAAAGTGTGATGTGATTTTCAATTGCTTTTATTCGTTTTACAGGTTTTCTTTTTGCCGCGCCATCTGACGAAACAATGTTAAACTGAAAAAAGAAACTCTGGGAAAAAAATTTATACTCTGTCACATAAATTTTCTGCTGGAGTTGTTTTTTTCCCCCTAATTATGCATTTACAAAAACCAAAGTTTAATTTTGTACGCTCTTTATAAATTAAATGTGAGCTTAATATATTTTTTCATGCAAGGATAAGTCACTATATTTAATGATCATAAAATAAATAAATACCATTCCACGTAGATTGATGAATGCTGAAAATTCCATATTTTTTCCTTATGGGTATTGATATTTTGTATGTTAAGTTGAGGGGTGTAAGAACTTGGTAAGTTCAAATTGTTGTTGCTTGTCATTTGAAATAAAAAAAGGGACATTTATTTTTTGCAGTTCTTTCCACTTTATTTACTTTAATAAAGATAACTAGATAATCCTCTAATCAAAGTAGCTATACTGAAAACTGTCAAAAAAGCATTTTTTTTTCTTTGGAAATATTTGACTTACCTGGTTTTTAATCCAAGGCCCCTCTGTTACTGTTTTTTAAACATGTGTTTGGAGCTTTAATAAATGTTTAAAATTTAATTGTGCCAAGATGATAATTGTTTTATTTGCTGCTCAATAAAGTAAACCGAATATACTGTGTTATGACTTTTTAATTTTTTCATTTTTTTGTGTAATGAATATTATAAACTTAATATATTTCTCTCCATTAAAAAGGAATGTTATAATGTAAAATATATTAGGGATATAGAAAGGAAATTAAAGAATATTAAGGAAATATATATAAACGAATTATAAAGAGAATATTATAATAAAAGATAAGAAATCTGTGAAAGATGTGTTTCTGTGAAAGATGTGTGCTGATAACGTGAAATTTTTTTTAATAGTACTATTAATGAGAACAATGTAGTAAAAGAATTTATCTATTGTTCTGCTGTTTTGCAAATCTATGTGAAAATATAATCTGGTTGTAGAAATATGCATGGTGTTTTTGTTTCTGGCATTTACTTGAATATTTGAATCATTATCTTTCGGAAACTAAAAACGCGCTTCAATAACCAACAAATCGTCTTCAAATTTTTTAATGAATTATGGAAAGAAATATACGATTGAATAATGATTGGTTTAACATGATCATTATAAGAGTGGTGTAACGGTGGTCATAGATAATAACTTTCTTTTTGTGGTTATTCATGTTATTTTGATGCATAGCTTAGCAGTTTCTTTTAAGCATTACACTAAAAAAGTGTGATTCTACCGAAATTTTTGCAAATTTTTTTTAATTATCTTATGTACATTTCTGAATCACTTTCTAAATACAAAGTAAAATAAAGAATGAAAAATCTAAATATTTGCAAATGTTTTCGATTATCTTATGTACTCGCGAAACATTTTCTAAATGCAAAGTAAAATAAAGAATAAAAAATTTAAATGGTTGTAAATGTTTTCGATTATCTTATGTACTCGTGAAACATTTTCTAAATTCAAAGTAAAATAAAGAATAAAACATTTAAATGGTTGTAAATGTTTTCGATTATCTTATGTACTCGTGAAACATTTTCTAAATGCAAAGTAAAATAGAATAAAAAATTTAAATGTTCGCAAATTTTTTCGATTATCTTATGTACTCGTGAAGCATTTTCTAAATGCAAAGTAAAATAAAGAATAAAAAATATAAATGGTTGTAAATGTTTTCGATTATCTTATGTACTCGCGAAACATTTTCTAAATGCAAAGTAAAATAGAATAAAAAATGTAAATGTTCGCAAATTTTTTCGATTATCTTATGTACCCGTGAAACATTTTCTAAATGCAAAGTAAAATAAAGAATAAAAAATTTAAATGTTTGCAAATGTTTTTAATTATCTTATGTACTTACGAATCATTTGTCTAAATACAAAGTATAATAAAGAATGAAAAATTTAAATGTTTGCAAATGTTTTCGATTATCTTATGTACTCGTGAAACATTTTCTAAATGCTAAGTAAAATAAGGAATAAAAATTTAAATGTTTGCAAATGTTTTCGATTATCTTATGTACTCGTGAAACATTTTCTAAATGCAAAGTAAAATAAAGAATAAATAATTTAAATGTTTGCAAATGTTTTCGATTATCTTATGTACTCGTGAAACATTTTCTAAATGCAAAGTAAAATAAAGAATAAAAAATTTAAATGTTCGTAAATGTGTTTGATTATCTTACTTACTTGTAAAACATTTTCTAAATAAAGTAAAATAAAAAATCCAAATGTTCGCACTTAAAACAATAAAACCATAAAATGAAAAAAAAAAATGAAATGTTGTCTTATATTAGTTGTTGTAACTGATAGTGGACAGGGTTTTAATTTTTTCTGAGTAAGGGGTATTTTTTAATTAGACATGCATTAGAATTTTTACTGACTCATTTTCGAGTTTGTAATGATGGAATCTTTCAATCGAGATTTTGGCCCTTTTTTTAACTAGCTAGAGCACACAAATCTCCATAAAAACCAATAATTTGTAACACAAAATTGTTACAGCAAAATTTTTTCAGAGTATTATAGCCTCTCCTAATAAAACTCTCAAGTTCTTTTTGAAGCTTTGTGGTGAATGGCAATAGAAGTTTAAAGGGAAGTAGAATTATCGCGATGCTATCGCAGATGAAAATTTACCGCCATTTAAAATTACAACCAGTTTCTGAATATCTGGAGTACACAATCTTTAATTAGAGCTCTTTGCTGGATGATAATACAAATTTAAATATTTTATTTAAGGGTTAGAAGCAGAATTTATCTTAAACTACAACTCATTGTTAATTTCAACTGTTTTTCGAAATTCTCAAGTTTCATTAGTTTCGACTGCTATATGCTCAAGTTTCACAATTCATATTTACACAATAATATGTTTCAACACGTTCCAATCAATTCAAATAAAAAATTGTAAGCGATTGAATCAACTTTTTTAAAAATTTGCTTTTTCAGTGACTTTTAAATAAGTTTTTTCTAGTTGCGGTATTCAGGTAACCTGAATTGCAGAAGAGAAAGAAAAATAACGGAGGGAAATTTTTTATTTGAATTATAACAGGGTGGCGTGTTGCGGTACAGGAGATGGATGGTGAACTAATTATTTGTTAAAGACGATTGATCAGATGAAATATATTTATCGGTTTTGAATTTGAGGAAATAATGCAAAGCTCCACATCTAAAAGGAATTTTCATTAAAATCACCATTTATTAAATGTTTAGCGTTCATCGAAACTCAAGTCTATGCGCGTTTGTCCACCGAAAAAGATAAAACTAGTCTTAAAATCAATTTATATTTAGCGTGTTTTTGCAAGAAATAAATGTACATGATTACCAAGACTCATTAACAATTAAATTTCAGACTAATTCCTCTGATAAAAATGTAACAGTAAGGTGAAATTCCTATATATATTTCTGAAATATAAATTTAAAAGTTACATTAAAAATTTTTTTTAGCATATTTTTCGCTACAGTGTACTTTCGTCGGTCCAAAAAGTAAATTATAATGTTTGGAATGATTATGGCGATATTATGGCGAATTCGGGCGATATTAAAACTGCCTACACATATTTAAGTTGAAAATGTAATTTTGACTTTTGGCCAAAGATCATGGTCTTCTGGCCCACAGGAACAGTCTTATACTTTATAACTTTTAATGAGTCTTCGTAGCCAGGGTTTTTTATTTTACCAAAAATAAACTGGATATAAAATGTTTTTTTCTACTAGTTTTTCCTTTTTTACAGGCCATAAATAGACTTTGATAGTATCGCGTCTTTTTATCTTTAGCTATTGAACAATAGAAATTTCGTCACATATTTCAAGTATTTACCGATGGTACCTAAATATTAATATCGATCCAGTCAATGAGTTATCAAAAATGAATGCTTTAACGGCAGTTTAGTGTGCAAATCACTTATGATACATTGTAAAGGCTGGTTTTAAATTTTTTTTTTAAGAATCTCATAATATCACCTTCTTTCCTGTATTTTTTATTACACTGACCAATCCTATTCCAACCATTTCTTTTAAGGCTGTTTTTCAAAGTCTCTGTAGTCGCATGAAATGATGCTTTTTGCGAATAATATGCTATTTTCCTAACTTATGTGATTTTTTATCAGTTACTTATGACTAGAGCCCGGATTTTGATGGCCTAAAAAATCTCAATTAATGCCCTTAAAAAGTGCAAAAAATGCCCTTAAAAATGCCTTATGACATGACTTAAGTAGAAGTAAAAATATTGAACTAAAACAATGTTTTACTCTTTAAAATTATTATGAGTCGTTTCAAAAAATATAAAGCAATGCAATACTTGTTCTACGCGTTCATTAAAGTTTGACAAATATGTTTTATATCCAAAAATAACAAAAAAAAAAGAGGAAAATATATTGACTCCAAAACATTTTCATTTTGTATAGAAACTTAAATGAATATAACAACTTCCATCTCATAATATTACTAAATATCAGAATTACAGTGGATTATTAAATTTTTTTTAATATTTTGAAATGTAAACGAGCGTCTCTTGTCTGAAAGCAAATTTTTATACCAGGAGAAGCTTCTTTCAACGTCTACTGATGTTATTGGTGCGTACTTGAAAAGGACGGTCACACTTACTGACAATTCTTCTTTAATTCGAAAAGATGTTGCTGCATCTGTTAATATCCTAGAAATTTTCTTCATTGTTTGGAAGCCAGTGTAATAATAAGAAATTATAAAAAATAATAAAAATTAGAAAAATTTAAAAAATGCTTTAAAATGCAAAATACGCTCCAAAATTTTAAAGAAAATGCCCTATAAATCTCAAAAAATGCTCTAAAGGACAAAGAATGTCCAAAAATGCAAATGTCATCAAAATCCGGGCCTTACTTATGACTATCACGCCAAGTTAAGCCTATCTTTATTCAGCGCACTCCAAATTTATTATGAAAATGGCGCAAAGCGTCAATATGGTGAAAAGTCACAGTTTTGAGAAAATGAAAAGCGTTTGTAGTCTAATTTTTTAATGTAAAAAAAATTACTGTATTGCTGAATTACCTGGGCTTATAAAAATTTGCAAAAGGCATAGATTTAGGTGATTTTCATCTAGGTGGAAAAATATCGCCAAATTGGCAATTTAAAAAAAAAGGTTTAATAACTTTTAAAACATTTCAGTTATTTGCCCGTTTTAAAACCCAGATAATTCCTTATAGATAGATGGCATATATAGCTTAAAATTATAGCTTTGCTTCAAGTGTAAGGATCTTAAATTGTGGCTTTTTTTATTTTCCTTGGCTACAACACGTCATGACCAGAGCGCTCCAGCGCGTTAATTTCAAACCAACTATATATGCTTACATACTATATAGGGTTGTGGAAACTGTTTGGCTCGCTAATTGGCGATTGTTTCCTTGGTTTAGTGGAGTTAAAAATGATTCAAGAATGAAAAATCAGGAAAAATCCTTCATCGGAATTCCTCGAGTCATTTCTTAATATTCAAATTCTTATAGCAATAAAAAGCATAAAAATATAGCATAATCTTATAGCATAAAAATATATTAAAATTTAATTTTTGAGTGGGTGGGACACGTTTTGGTTGCTGTTAGAAAGTAAATTTTAAAAATTTTCTTTTTCATTCCACTCTAGTGAATACGTATAACGATATTAAAGCTCTCAATATAAACACAATTTGCTTCTGATTAAACACACCAAACAATATTTCAAAAATCTTTTGAAAGTATGTTACTTTATTGATTTTTTCTAGATATACATAAAATACAAGTCATTCAAAACTATGTAATAATAAATAAATTTAAAAAAGGAAATTTTTTTTATCAGAGTTAGGTAAAAATCTAACTAATGTGAATTGAAGGAATACATTATTATGTGGATTTGAGTAGTCATTTTCGAAATTGTTTAAATTATATTTACCAACTTCAGGTTTAAAATGAATATGCCGTAAGATAAATATCATGTCTTGGTAAAACAAAATCAATTGTGAATTAAAGGAATAAATTACAGAAAATTGAGTGGAAATTTTAGGAATTAAATTTTGGGAATTGTGAGAAATTGAGTAAAAAGTATAAAATTATATTCGACTAACTGGGTGAAGAATATGCCCTGTGCAATTTATGACAGAGTTTAGTTAAAGAACTCCATTGAGAATCAAAAGAATAAATAGGTGTGTGTATCACATAAGCAAATATTTTCAAAATTGCTCGGCAGCCCTTAGGTCGAGAATTAAAATTGTGTACGTAAGTAAAGCTGCCAAAATGGACATTATTTGCTTATAATTTAATTCAAAAATTGAACCAGCATCCAAATTTATGCTCTTTCTCTGAAAAATAGCTTTCATGATTTCAAGTGTATATTTATCTGAATTCGAATCTTTAATTTTATCATTATATACAGCTTCTATGCGGTTTTGGATATTTCTATCTCTTTCTTGGATTTCTACTCCAGCTTTAAATACCAAGGCCAATGAAAATGATCCGAGTAAAACATTGTAGATCATGGTAATTGAAAATACGAAATCAATATTTTTTCCTAATAAAATCCGGGCAATGCAATCACACAGATAAAGGAAAAATATTAAGCAAGTTAAACAATTTGGTAGTGACACTTCGTCATTCAATTTCTTAAAGTTAGAAATCATTTTTGGGTAAATGGCTAATAAACTGTTTAGTCTAGGAGATCTATTTCTTTCTTTCCCCAGTTCAGCGTTGTACACAAGAAGTAAATTTCTGCAATCTTTATAGAAAGCGTATAACGTTAAGTTGACTAAAGAAGGATATCCGGATATCAGCAAAAAATCACATACAGTTCCCACAAAGAAAATTATTGACGCTAGAGTTTTAGTTCCAACATGCTTGTGAAATGACCAATGAGTCAGTTGATCATTTCTCGAGGATTTAACACCAACCATAATCAAAGATAGGCATAGAAAACTAAACAAGAAGATGCTGATAATGATTATATTTAATTGTTGAGTTTTCTGGAGGTTAGGGCTCGAAATATAAATTTTGATTTCATTTAGTTTTGTTAATATTTTATGAGTCGGAGCTATTTGTTTGCGCATTGCAAAATATAAGGCCAAAGACAAGGAATAAACCGTGCATATCGACACGCAATACTTAATTAGTTTAGGATTTGCAGCTTGAACGATAGAGCTAGATACACATAGCAGGTTTGCAAAGATGAAGAATATGCCAAATGCGTAAGATTTAAAAATTTTACCACAATTTTTTGTTTCATTTGCATGCTCTATATCATTCCCGACAAAAGCTAAAGTGTTCCACAGGTAACGGTGGTTTTTGAAAATTATTAAGGACTTTCTACGATTTTCTGAAAGCATTTTAAATAGCTTTTTAAGTGTTATTCTAAATTATCTACAGAGTTTTTTTTAAAAAAAAAAAAATTTTTTTTTAAGGATTTTTTTTCTTTAACTATGTTGCAATCAAAAATCTCTATCAATATTGCTCTGTCGTTCTGCTTATGGTACTGCCAATCTTTTTTTTCTATTTTGGATCTAAAACTCTAATGCTTAAATGAACCTTAAATCAGTCGCAAAATAACCTTAAGAAGAAATACACTACAACAAATCAAAAACAGGCGATTGAGACCTACAGGAACTATTTTAACCAATAGCAGTTTTTTCTTTAATTTTAAATTTGATTAATAGATCGTTTGTTTTTGCTATTGGTGAATCTTAGAACCACAAACGTTTTTGATTATTTGTATATTGTTGCAAAGTTTTCTCCAAGAGGTTTAATAAATAGTCAACTAAAAAACTTACCAAACTGAAATGAATAAATATGCTTAATTATTATTTGATACAATTCTAGTATCTTCTAACAGTTTTTTTCTCTTAGCACTAACTATTCAATTTTCAAAAACATGGGACATTGCAGAATTTTTCAATAATAAAAAGTTTGTCATACAGTTGCTTACGTTCTGGATTATGTTAAACAGTCACCGAATCTTCGTCCAACATCTATTCAACTGTTCTTTATTTCCTTTCGAGCATCAGATGAAGTCCTTTCAGAAATGCTGTTTACAGTTTTCTTATTAGCGTTGATATACAGTTGCTTACGTCCTGGATTATGTTAAACAGTCGCCGAATCTTCGTCCAACATCTATTCAACTGTTCTTTATTTCCTTTTGAGCATCAGATGAGGTCCTTTCAGAAATGCTGTTTACAGTTTTCTTATTAGCGTTGACATACAGTTGCTTACTTCCTGGATTATGTTAAACAGTCGCCGAATCTTCGTCCAACATCTATTCAACTGTTCTTTATTTCCTTTTGAGCATCAGATGAGGACCTTTTAGAAATGCTGTTTACAGTTTTCTCATTAGCGTTGCTATAAAAGTTTCGGTTTGTTTCTTGTCTTAAAATTTTCTTAGCATGCGTCACACTTAATTATTTAGTTGTTTTAAAAGTTTAAACAATGTGCGAATGAGAAATCACACCGAAAATCAGAACTAAATAATCATTTGAGCAAACACTTAATGTTCTTATAACTTCTTAACTGGTGTAAAATAATTTCATGTATAGTTGTATGTTTTTCCTTATCGAAGGTTTTTCATTCCTTATTTTCACAATAAACTTCTCTGGCTTCAAAAGTATTCTGTCTAAGAAAAGGTCTGGCATATCATGCAATGATCATTTTCAACTAATACATGAGATATTTTTTGACAACAGCAATAATATATAAATCTTTAATATATGTTCGCAGCGAGTTTTCAGTTCTTGAAAACTATTTTTTTGTTGTTGTTGACAGAATTCGATTTTAAAGCAAAATGGTTTTATGCATTACTTAAGAACTAGGGTTATTACTTCTATCTGATAGTAATAAATAGACAATCTTGATTGAATTATGCACTATATTTTAATCATAGAAAATTTATCATTCCGAGCTTTAGAAACTAAAATTAAAGCATCTTAATAATCATCAAATCATCATCAAACTTTTTTTTTATGAGTTATGGCAGGAAATAAACGTTTTGATATTGGTTAAGGTTTTTTTCTAACATCATCATTGAGATGTACACATTGTAACATCATCATTGTTCCATTAGTCGTTAATAATGACATTTTACTTTTTTTGGCTGCTCTTTCATTAGGAGGAATAATTTTGAAGTTCTTTTCTGGAATAGAACTCAAAAAATAACTTTATGGATTGTAAGATTAATTTTTATTGGTTTTTTACATTTTCGATGTGTCGATGGTTTCGATAAAGACCACAATTGAGTTATTGCTTATTTTAGGTTAAATATTAAATAAGATGATTCTAGGCGTAAGTATCATCTTTGAATTATATTAAATAATATACGAAGCATTCGTCAAATACAAATTCAATACTCCATAAGTCATAAAATTTATCTATTTTATATATTAAAAAGTTGTTATTGTAAGTTTCTTTTTATATTTTCTAACAATATTTGAAAGTAAACCATTTAATAGCATTATTTTTCAGAAACTAACTTCATGGATTATGAGATTCATTTTAATTGGTTTCTATATTTTTGATGTGTCACGTATGGTTCAGATAATAACGAAAATTGAGTTGCAGTTTTTTTTCCGCTTTACTTTCTGTTATACTGATATAGTTATAAATTCAACCTTCATTTTAAGTTAAATATTAAATAATGGGATTCTAGCTGTAAGCATCATCTATATGAACTATATTAAATAATACAAGAAAAATGTTTTGTCAAATTTATATTCAATAGTCCATTAGTCATGAAAGTTAATGACTTTTATCGACTAAAACAAAAAAAGTTTTTATTGTAAGTTTCTTTTTATATTTTCTAACAATATTTGAAAGTAAATTACTGTCTTCTAAGAGAAGCTGCTACAAATCACTTTTTGTATGATCGAATGTTAAAGCAATAACGCCTCGTGTTTAATGGTGTGCATGTTCTTAATAGTGAGTCCTTGAACGTACAGTAAACGTAACTCAGTATTTTATACATAAATATTTTTCACAAAACAAGTCCTCTATCGTGAAGTTAATTTTATTTCATTTCATTATTAATTTTTATTTTATTATTAATATAGTATAATCAATTTTTAATTTGATTCTTTTAAAAAAGGGCTATACTGCGCTAGGATATTTTCCTCGCAAAATTCTGTATCCATTTGTATAATAAAATCTAAATCTTAGCGAAAATTAAATTTGGATAAACCGTAAATAAATTATGAATAATCTTGGGAAAAAGCATAGCGTTAAGCTGATTGCAGAAGCACAGCCTGATATCAGTAAAAAGTAAAGCATTGTTCCAAAAAATAAAATTATTGGCAAAAATGTTTTTGTTCCAATAAATTTGTAAAATATGCAATAAGTCAGTTTATCTTTTCTTGAAGATAGAGCAGAAACAATAATCAAATAAACACCAACACTTAAAAAGATGCTGATAATGAGGATCTTTAATTATAGACTCTTCTTGTAGCTGAAACTTAAAATAAATGATTTTAGTATACATGTAATTTAACCAATATTTTGCGAACTGGAACTCTGCGCACTGTAAAATATAAAGCTAAAAATAGGGAATAAATGATCCACAAGTGCACACGTAGTATATTTAATTAGTCTGGCACATTTTATACCTACATTTATAGTGCAAGATGTACTTAAAAGTCATGATTTTCATCTTTTATTTGCATGTTCTACACTAAGTCCAAAGAATAATAAGGTTTTTCCAGAAATATCGGTTGGTTTTAAAAATTATTGGGAGCTTTCCATTAGAAAATCGCAAACGATTTTCTAATGTTCAAAAAGTTACATGGTTTTCTGACATTTTAAATTGGTTTTTAAGTTCTAGTTAGTATTGTTTCAAACCGCCTACAAAAGGTCTCTTTTACTATTACGTATTCGAATATTCATTTGAATATGCGTCTTTCAAATATTTCTAGTTATATTTTATAATTCCACTCAGGCTTCAGCGGAGTATTTTTTATTCTGAATCTGCAGTTATTATGACAAAATCGACCTTTATTCCATTGCTAAATACTCTCAATATATTAGTTTAAGATTTACTGAAATAGTTGCAGGAGAATTAATTGACTTATTTTAATCAACGGTTAGTTCTTTTCTTTTCAATTTTTACTATGACTTGCATGTTCCATCAATGGATCTGTCAACTGACGTTGCTCCAGTTAATCCGCAGCACAATTATTTGCATATTATTGCAAAGCTCTGTCGCAAAACGTATGCAACAATCAGTTCTCAAACAGATAAATAAAAATTATTTATTGCTTGTTTTAAAAAATTTCTTCGTTTTTTTTAATTTTTATAAATTTGCCTACGTGGAGGACTTTCTGAGGAAACTCACCCGCATTTGCATTGCATGGAGAGGAAGACCACGAGAACCTCACACGATTAGCCTGACTGCAAAGGGACTCTAACCCATGATCTGTTTACCACTGAGGGTATTTCACGTCAGCACTCGGTGCAAGACGGATGCGGAATTCGTATCGACCAGCCATCGCCAGGATTTGAACCCGGTTCACCCCATTGGAAGGTAAACTCTCTATCTCCTGAGCCATCACGGCTCGAACCATTAAGAGTGAAGCATAGAGCATAAAGATTAAGATGGTCTTTTTTTTCTGCACCATACATACAAGATATATATGTAATTACAAAATATTTAGGGCAAAGCAGTAACTTGTATAGATATCAAGGGCAGAGATCTAGTTATAATTTTGATTTTTGATAAATTTGCAGAAGCCAGAAAACAATTGTAATTATATTGTCTCTAAGTACAAAACATCAGTTGAAAATTTAACTCTCTAGTCATAAAAGAGCTTGGAATTTTGATGGATGGCAAATTCTATATGACGATGAAATTTTTTTTAGTGATCAGGAAGCCATTGAAATTTATGTTTTTAATTGGCGTAGAATTCAGTCGAAATTTGGTGACATTGTGTCGAAAACAGAGTCTAAATGTCTATGGCTCTCTTTTTAGTGAAAATATGACAATAAATTCTGCTTGTAATGGTAAGAAATAGTTGAAACTGAAGGTGCAGTTACAATTTTAATCCTGTAAATAGTAAAAAATTGGTCGAAACTTTGATTGACGATAAATTTTATTTCGCGAAGACGATAAATCCTGTTCTGAGCAATTAGAAAACAATTTAAACATTTAATGTCACTCAACACAGAATCGCAAATAAAATTGTTCCAGCTAATATTAAAGTGGTTCTGGTTGACGATAAATTTCTATCAAGATAATATCGCTATAAATTTTGCCAGTAGCAGTAAAAAAACTATGGGAATTTTTACTCTCATTCAGAGCAGAAATAATCTTAAAATGGTCAGAATTTCCATTGGCCATAAATTCAATGCGTTTATTACTGATAAATGCTGCTTTGCATTTATCAGGAAATAAATTTAATTATTGTCGCCAGGCACAGAGCATTTTAGCTAGTCGTCATCACAAAATTTCTTAATTCGAAATATCTATCGCAAAATTTCCTTGTTGCAGACACAAAAGCAAGTGAATAAAAAGCGCAATAAAGGTGCACAGTTACGTTTTGAAGATCTATTTTGCCTTAAATGCGACAATGTTTGCGACGATGATATGTCCTGGCTTAAGTTGCAGACAATAATTCAATTTCATCATGTGAAATGTGTTTAGAACTAAAGTTTTAATATTGCAGTTATTTTCTGCAGTTATTTCCAGCTAATTTTAAAGTGGTTCTGGTTGACGATAAATTTCTATCAAGATAATATCGCGATAAATTTTACCAGTAATGTAAAATGTGTTTAGAACTAAAGTTTTAATATTGCAGTTATTTTCTGCAAATAAATCCAATAACATATCAAACTGTACCTAATTTTGTTAAATTTATATGCTATTTAGGTTTATTGACCTTAACTTCTCAAGTATAATACTGATCGACTCGATTTAAATGTCATTCAATTCAGCGTAAAAGAATACTTAGGAAACTATAGTTTGTTTACGGTAAGAACTCCCCCCGCCTCAAAGACTGAGGCCGTCTGCTCTAAGGAAACCAGAGTAGTGCATTTCAGGGAGAGTAGTTTCTTTTCACTCTAGGGCTAACGCAATAGACAGAAGAAAAAGATTATCTTTCCCTCGCCGACCCAAGCCAAAACCTGTCCTAAACAGTGACTCCACATCCTTACTTGAAATAATTATACCTCGTTACCATAGTTACCACCACGGGTCCAGACTAATGGCTAGGGGAGTTCTCACTTCAAACAAACTACAGATCTAAATTGTTTACGTTTTGAAGCCCTCTTTTTGACTCCTAGTAAATTTAAGATAGGGGCAAAAGCTCCTATCTGGAGATGAGGGAAACTTCACTTATCTATATTGGGACCAAGCCATAACTTTTAAATCAATTCCCATGTTTTTACTTAATTATTTCCTTTCCCAACTCTATGGGAATGGCTTAAATATAGATTTTGAAAATTTTAGATTTCATCAAACATTTTTTAACACCTACGATAAAAATATTTTTCCTAAACGTAAATGAAAATATAATTTTTCGATTTATTTAATATGCGATTCAATAAGTAATTCGATTAATACGATTCGATTATTTTACGATTGTATCAGAATCGGATAATTGCAAGTGACATAGTGAGTGTATATCGATCCTGATTTGCTGTTGAAACGTGGCTTTTGTTTATGTCAGCAACTGTTTTTTCCCCCATTTAATTTCAAGTAAGCCAATCCCGTCAAGTATTAATTCTCTTAAGTGATACATTCTACATTTTTTCGCAAAAATTTCAATTCCTTTAATATTTATTTTTTAATTAACAGAAAGACAGGAGCAGAGAATATTTATTATGATGTAACATGAACATTCTAACTATGCATATAGACACAAACAAGCTAACAATGCATATAAACATAAGCAAACAAACTATGCATCGAAATATTCAGACGCAGAAAACAAAAATAATCACTGTTACAACTTACAATATAACAATATAATACATAAATAAATTATAAATCTGAGTTAAGTAAAAGACGTAGACAAGAAAGAATTATAATTTAAGAAATATGATGAGTGATATTGGGTTGTTTTTAATAAACTTCACGCTAATTAACATTCCAACTTATGCGGAGAAGCTTAGTTCGATTTTAATACGCCATCTTGTTTATAAACGATCAGATGGCGCTGAGGTCATAGGTCACGTGTCTGTGCATCAGTGATGTTCTTCTTCTCAATTTGCCAGCACCCAATTATACAATTATTACAATCTTAAATAAAAAGTTATATTCGTATTTTCAATCGAGTAAAAACTTTTATATTTTTTAAATTCATTTACTAGGATTAAACAGAATTGTTCAAACATAAAAATTCTTCTCTTAAAATTTTTAAACTATTTTCGTTATTCAAATTTTACGAATAAAATGAAGCCTAGAAACTGTCTGCAATAAAAAAAAAAATGTTATTTTTCAAACTAGTCCAACAGTAAATTTTTTTTCTTCCAATGCCCACTTGTGTTAGCATTTTTCGTCAATTCAGGCATTTACGGGGCAGTTTTACGGACCTCTCTTTCAGGTGCACCATATTAGGTGGGCCAACGTTGCTCCCACAGTAAAGACAGATAGAACAGAGAAGGAAAGAACATCCATGCCTTGCCCGGGATTCGAAATCAGAACCTTTCTGATGCAAGGGCAGCTCCCTAACCTCTACACAGGCCGGTCGGCGACAATATATATATATATATATA
>NC_092208.1:29846166-29911772 GCF_043381705.1 Parasteatoda tepidariorum | reverse complement strand
TTACTTTGTGTTAGAGAGCATTTATTATTCTAATTTCAGATTTTAAAATTGGTAACTAAAGCTAGGCATAAGTAAGAAACGAACAATATTTCCGCAGCAGAATTGTTAACATGAATTATATGGCATTACTTAAATGAAAATTAAAATAATTCGGCAGTATTTAGGGGTTCAAAGTGAACATACTCGCGACAGTCTCTCATCTACATACAATCTCTTATCCTAGACACAATTTGCCTCTAAATTAACACAACCGCAGATACAACAAAAAATGTTCAATTCGATTCACCCATTTGTGTTTTTTTTCTTCTTCTTAACCAAAAAAAAAAAAANAAAAAAAAAAAAAAAAAAAACTGATGTTAATTGAAAGAAAAAATTATACACTGTTAGAATTTTTATTCTAAAATTGCGGTAAAATTACTGGCTGCAGTCTGCTCATCCAATACGGTGAAGATCACTTTTTACCCTTACAGTTTTGAAATAGAATGTTTAGAAGACCATGAATACAAATTTATACGGTTTTGTAATCATTTACAACTAGTATGGTTTCAAAACCGCAAAAAGTTAACTGGGCATTGAAGTTAGGCTTTTCGTTAGGTAATAGGCATTGGAGTTGGTAGTGGTTGAGTAGTGTTTTTTCAAATGAACCATAAATGTAGTTTAATTAGATTATCTGATTGCTTCACCTTAAGATATAGGAAATACTACACCTTCTTTGTGTTGGGCTGGTGATGACATCTATGCGCGAATGAGAGTATCGTATTCTAATAGTCCAGGATCACACATTGGGAAACGCAGGACACTAGAAACTCTGCTGAAGGGATTGAAGAAATATTGTGGTGCCAAAGCTAGGATTCGAACCCCCGTTCTGTCGGAAATATGAATGAAAGTTTATAATGTGTATCTCTCGGCAATAATGTGTATCCAGCTACAAGAAACTAAGTGGCTTTATTAGGTGAACCTTTTAGTTGTGATAAAACTCCGGTTGATTAATCGTATTAGGTGAAGGCAGTTAATAAACAGTGTTTCTCAAAGTTAACAGTTTGAATACCATCTTATTTATGGTCATTTGACTGTTTTGTTTGAAAACGGTAAAATAACAATTAAATAAATTGTTAGTTAACCATTTTTCCCGAGAAATTTCAAACAGTATAGAGTGGAGCTGAGTAAGCATTTTTCAGAGCAGCTTCAATTGTATTCGCCAGCCTTCAAGTTGAGAATAAATATGCCGTACGTAAGTAAAGCTCCCACTGTAGAAGCAATTTGCTTTGTACTTAAATCTATAATTCCACCAGCCACCAATTTTATGTCCTCTCTTTGAATAATAGTTTTCATGATTTCAACTGTATATTTGTCTGAATTCGAATCTTGAATTTTATCAATATATGCAGATTCTATGCTTTTTCGGATATTTCTAGCATTTTTTTGGACTTCTATTCCAGCTTTGAATACCAAGGCCAGTGAAAATGATTCAAGACAAATATTGTAGATCACGATAACTGCAAAAGCAAAATCCATCCTCAGCCCTATTAACAATATCCAAGAAAAGCAGTTACACAGAGCCAGGAAAAACATTAAGCAATTTAAACAATTTGGAAGTGACAGTTCATCAGATAATTTTTCAAAGCATCGAATCATCTTTGCGTAAGTTGCTAAGAAATTGCTTCGTCGAGAAGATCTATTTAATTCCTCCTTCAATTTAGCATTGTACACAAGAAGTAAGTCATTGCAATCTGTATAGAAAGCGTATAATGTTACGCTCACTAGAGAAGGATATCCGGATGTCAGTAAAAAATCACACACAGTTCCGGCAAAGAAAATTATTGACGTAAGAGTTTTAGTTCCAACATACTTGCGAAATGACCAATGAATCAGTTGATCATTTCTTGAAGATTGAACAGCCACCGTAATCAAAGATAGACATATAAAGCTAAACAAGAAGATGGTGATAATGATTATATTTAATTGTTGAGTTTTCTTGAGGGTAGAGCTCGAAATATAAATTTTGATTTCATTTAATTTTGCTAATGTTTTACGAATTGGAGCTTTTTGTTTGCGCATTGCAAAATGTAAGGCCAAAGACAAGGAGTAAATCGTGCACATCGACACGCAATACTTAATTAGTTTAGGATATATTATAGCATGAACGATAGAGCTAGATACACATAGCAGGTATGCAAAAATGAAGTATATGCCAAATGCGTAAGATTTAAAAATTTTACCACAATTTTTTGTTTTATTTGCATGCTCAATATCATTCCCGACAAAGGCTAAAGTGTTCCACAGATAACGGTGGTTTTTAAAAATTATTAAGGACTTTCTATTGAAAAATCGCAATATGCGATTTTCTGAAAGTGTTACAAAATTATTTGGCATTTTAAATTGATTTTTAAGTTCTGAAGTCTGTTTATTGTTGTTCTAAATCATCTACAGCAGCGTTTCTTTTTTATAATTAAATACTTCAAGAATTTTTTAACTATGTTACTATAAAATATTGCTGTCAATATTTTTCTGTAGAGCTGCTAAAGATACTGTTTAATCTTTTTTTATATTTTGAATCTAAAAATCCAATGCTTAGAAAAAAATTTTTTTGATCAAAATGTTTCTTCAAATGAACCGTTTGTCATTCAGTTGTTTATGTCTCTCTTTCAATGATTTCTGTTTAAAAATGTTCACGAAGCCAGCGGTAAAGTTCTTACGAACAAATAGTTTCTGGATTGTTTCAAACAGTTGCCGAATCTTTGTTCAACATCTATTTAACACTTCTTTATTTCCTTTCGGGTAGCAGGCCAATCTCTTTCCAAAATGCTGTTATTTAGTTTCTTTGATAGACTTCACGTAAATATTTTAGAATGTTTTTTTTTGTTCTATAGTTTTCTTTATATGAGCAACACTTTATTATGACTTAGTTATTATAAAAGTTTCCACAATGTGTGAACTAGAAATCACTCGAAAAGTTATGACGAAATCATCATTTGAACAAACGACACTTTTTTAGCATCTTAACTGACGCAAAATAATTTCAGATTTGTATTTATTTGTAAGTTTTTCTTTATTTCAAGGCTTTATTCTTTATTTTTACAATAAATTTCCCTGGTGTTAAAAATATTCTTTTTTAAGAAGAGGTCAAGCAATCTTTAAATGTCATACCTTAATCATTTTCAACTAATACATGAGACTTTTTTGACAACAGCAATATTTGAATCGTTACTATTGATTAATACCGAATTTTCAAGCCATGAAAACTATTTTATTGCCAAAATCCGTGCAAAGTGACAATAAAAGGGATTTTGAATGGCAACTAAGTGATTTGAACATCACTTAATGAAGATCTAGGTTTTTTTTTACTTTTGTTAGATAGCAATAGGTTGACAATTTAGATAAATTCATTCACTATAATTCAATCATTAAAAGTTTATCATTCAGAACTTTAGAAAACTAAAATTATTAATGCATCTCAATTATCATCGTCCATTTTTTTGATTTATGAAAGAAATGAACGTTTTTATATTGGTTATTGTTATTTTCTAGAATCATCACTTAAGGGGTTGGTTCTAGGTAAGGAATTTTTCCCCTTTTTTTGGTTACTCTTGTCATGAAGATGATTAACTTATAAGTTCCTTTCTCACATAAGAACTTTATAATTGCATCATTTTTCAGAAACTATAACTTCATGGATAATGAGATTGGTTTCTATATTTCTGATGTGTCACGTATGGTTCAGATAATAACAGCAATTGAGTTGCAATTTTTTTCCCCTTTACTTTTTGTTATACTGATATAGGTATAAATTCAACACTCATTTAAGTTAAATATTAAATAAAATTATTCTAGGTGTAAACATCATCTATGAACTATATTAAATGATACAAGAATTTTTTTTTTCAAATCTGTATTCAATAGTCCATTAGTCAAGAAAGTTAATGCCTTTTATTGATCAAAACAAAAAATCTTTTATGGAAAGTTTCTTTTTATATTTCCAAATAATGATTGAAAGTAAATTACTGTTTTCTAAGATACAAATAACTTTTGGTATGATTAAAGTTGAGAACAATAACGCCGTGTGTTTTTATTTCTTAAGATAGAACTCAAAGAAAATGTTACTCGATTTGTACATAAATATTTTTTTAAAACAAGTCCGCTAATGGATACTTAGGTGAGTTTATATTTCATTATTAATATATAACTTGATTTTTTATTGGTTTCTCTTACGGGCGAAAGAATAATTTCTTTTCAAGTTATTTTAACTTAAATTAAGTGGATCATTTTTAACTGAAAATTAGGCAAAATTAGGCACGATTTGTAAAAGTGCAACAGAAATTACAACTATAAGCGTTTAGATAATCAGATAAATAAAGAATGCTTCTTGTTAGCAAATATTTTTAAACAAAAATAAATCTTAGTTTAGTCTCTTAGAAAATCTTTTAATTACTATTTTAAATATATATAAGAACAAAATATACGAAATATTGTAACAATAAATGCATGTTTCTTGCTGTTAACATAAAATTTACTAAGAGTTTGGTAAGTATCTAATCTTTGCTAATTATATTGAAAATTAACCTTCCAGTCTTGTTTCTCTAATTGACCCCGTTTTCTCAAAAAATCAGCCGTGATTTGAGTGTAAAACTTAAATTGGAATGTTAAACTTAAATATGAGTATTTTCAACATTATTAAGATTTATATCAACAATTTCACATTATATTGAAAGTACATTTGACACACAGGTTTACATGTAGTAATGTAGTAGTTTACATAAAGTAAATAAATATTTTTGAGAAAATTAAATCTGAGTCTTGTTTGGCGTTCCCAAACATAGCGCTGCGGCCGATAGCTCACTTTGCCCGCATCTTCCACCGACCCTGATTAAAAGCACATATTTTTTTTAAAAATCAGTAATTGTCTATTCCGAGAAAAAAACTAAGACACCACCCAGATAGCAAAATAAGGTTTATTTTCACTCTGCAAAAACCTTTTAATGTAAACCTAAAAAGGTTTTTTACGCGGTATACGCGTAAACCTTCTAATCTCGAGATCTGTCACAATCTGCTCTATTCTACGCACATTATTCTAATCCCAAACCTTGGAAAACAACCTTCTATATAAAACTTTAAATCGAGGTTGTCTTAGAGTGAATAAAACCTTGAATAAAGCTGGTCTTAGGGGGAAAATAATCTTATATCTAGGTAGTTATAAGGTTTCTTTACGCAAAGTCTTGTATGCTCAGGTAAAATCCTCCTTGTCATGAAATTTTAATGGACAATGCAACTTAATCCTATGCATTACCCATTAAAATTATCCCCAAAAAATAAACCTGAAAAGGTTTTTTATGCGGTATACGCGTAAACCTTCTAATCTCGAGATCTGTCACAATCTGCTCTATTCTACGCACATTATTCTAATCCCAAACCTTGGAAAACAACCTTCTATATAAAAACTTTAAATCGAGGTTGTCTTAGAGTGAATAAAACCTTGAATAAAGCTGGTCTTAGGGTGAAAATAATCTTATATCTAGGTAGTTATAAGGTTTCTTCACGCAAAGTCTTGTATGCTGAGCTAAAATCCACCTTGTCATGAAATTTCAATGGACAATGCAATTTTTTAAAAAAGCTTTAAAAATAATTTTTAATCCTTTTAGGATGAAAGGTTTGAAACTGCAATATTTTTGCTTTATTTGAAAAAAAGGTTTTTAGTACANCGTGCCATTGGTTCGCCATCCCTGTATACGTTATAACGTTATTACGTAACGTGACCTAAGTGAACATTTTACCTAAATGATAATATTTTTTAAAAAATCTTTAAAAAGAATTTTTAATCCTTTTAGGATGAAAGGTTCTAAACTGCAATATTTTTGCTTTATTTGAAAAAAAGGTTTTTAGTGAAAACATTTTTGTAATAATAAAAAGAAAATTCTGACACAATGTTGCCGTAAGGTTAGATGCTTTCTGGGAAGATTTGTTTACGCAGACATCTTTGTGATGTCATTATAAATGATATTTGAAAATTCTCCTCTGTATGATTTCCCCCTATTCTTTTTTTTTGGAGGGGGATGAGGATGATTTGAGGGAGAATTGACTTTCTTTTATTCAGTCAAGTAAGGAATTGTTTTCTAGGCAATATTTTTCTTATGCTGAATTAAATGACACCAGAAAGGACTATTAGTCACAATTTTAAATGGTTAAAAAAAATAGATTTGTAATAATGGTTTTATGTACCAAACGTTGAAAGTTTGTCTTGTACCTGTTTACTCTTTTAAATTGTTATCTCGATTAATAAATTATTGTTTCCCAAGTATTTTTTAGCGTTGAATCGACTGAGACTAAACTGGAGAAGGGCTCATAGTTCGCTGTTTATTTTGACGGGGGCTGCAAACATGTTATAAAAATGTTCTTATTTTTAGTAATAATTTTTTAATAATTAAATAATATTTTTTCCTTAAAAAAATCATGTATAAGAATATAAAACTTATAGAATTGTTGCTTTTCTATTTGATTCTGATAAAAATTATAAATCAAACTTGTTAAAAACATTGTTAGTTTAGCAATTTATCTTTTAAAAAATTGAAATATTAAATTTAGTTCGTTGTTGACAGTTAAAGAATAAATATTAAAGGATTCAACATGTTTTTCTAGGAGTAATTTTTGAAAATGTAGGCTCAGAATATTCTCAGAAAGTTTTAGCAGAAATAAAAAAAATTAAACAAGGCTTAAATCTTAATAATAAAAAAATTTTTTTGACGTATTTACAATTAAAAAGATTTAAATACAGTGTGTTTAAAATCTAGGACCAATGCTTTGAAAATTTAGGGTTTAATTATTGTACTCTAGATGGCAGCACTATTAATAACTTAATCTTAAACTAGAAATGAAGGGTTTCTGATGCTATTTTTCTCTCAGATCATCATCTCCTTTATAATTTTTGTTGTTCTTGTGCTTTTCATTCAAAATATCTTAATCATTTTTTTTTTTGGAAAAGTGTATTTATAGCAATGATTTGTTTTTGTGAGAAATCCGTTATTTTTTTTATTCTTAATGTACTGAATTTTGTAAGTAAATCATATAACATAATGTTTTCTTGAATTGTTTTCCAAAATCCCCATAATTCAGAGTATTTTCGGAGGCCGTAATTTTTCTAACTGTTGTGCAGTAGTCAACAGTTAGAAAAGTTGTCGTACAACAGTTGTTGTACAGTAGAGTGGGATCAATTGTAACATTTTTTACTTAACTATTTTTAACTAACAAAAAATCCAATATATTATTAGTATTAATTGACAGACCAGTAAAATAGACTATCCTCTACAAGAAAAAAAATAAATACCTTATTTTAAATGTTATTATATTAGTTATAAACAATTTTTGACAGTCGTGCACTTGTTACAATTTTCCCCACTTCATAAATTCAACTAAAACATAGTTAATTATACATATTATCATAGTTGTGATATATATATTTTTTTTTTGATCAAAATAGTAGTGATGTTTTAGGAGTAAAGATAATAATGAGCAGAGACCTAAAGGGTTAAAGCAACATAATATAAATGATATAGAAAACTATTGGTGGTTCTTAAAGAGTTAAGTAATGGTCTGTAATTATTTATTTTCAGCTGCTACAATCGTCCCTTTACTTATTGTTACAATCGTCCCCAAGACGCCATTTCAGCTCCATTCGTTAAAAACAATGCTAGTTAATTAACAAAACCAATTTTTTTTTTGAAATTTTAATTAAGGTGTCCACTTACATATTCGGTTAATAATTTTTATTTGTTTAAACAAAATTACTTTGTTACAATATAATATTCTAATGTGAAAAAAAGTACTTACGTAGCGTGAAAATATCTTTTGTGATGTAACTCTTTCAAAAGTACATAAAAATTGTTGCCAGCAGGGGTGTGCATGTAGATTTATTAAATACATCTTGTGCGCCACCTAGGAACCAAATCTAGAACCCGACACTCGAAATTTTTGCTCTGTTACAATCGTACCCTGTTACAATTTACCCCACTCTCCCCTACGCAACAAAGAAAAGAAATGGATCAGCCTGAATGATTTTTGATTTTTTGATCTAATGATCATGTTTTCAGGTACTACCAAAGTAGAACATATCTCAAAAACGATATCATAAAAACTCAGCCTCGAACATTGATTGTACGATATCACAGCGAAACATTGTACTATATAAAAATGGACCCCTTTTATAAGGTATATTCAATATCGCAAAACAATATTGTTCGATATTGTAAAAAACGTTGGGGGATGTCGATCGACATCTCTCAGCATTTACAAATGTTGTACAATTTGAGGTACGAGGGCCTGACCTCAAATTAGTGCAGATGAAATTTTAAGTAATGAAATAAGACGCAAAAACGCACCTGTTCTGAATTAGCATATCTTTTTATTTCGATATATTCAGACTTTCCACCCTACAAATTTGGTGTAGGGGTAACCTTAATCTAGAAAGTATGATTCCAATAGTTTGTTCAGTAGGGTGATCGAAAGTTTGGACCCCTTATTGTTGATTTCACTTTTTGCGTATTTCACCACATGTCAAAATTTTTTTAAGCTAAATGAAACATATTTTGAACACAATTATAAATTATAATTTCCGGTAGAAAATAATTTTTAAAAATTATTTGTTAATTTTTTTTTCATTTTATTTAAAAGTGGTTGAAAAAAATTTTAAATCGTAAGGCATATAATTTTTTATATGATTTTAGGGAATGCAATTTTAAGTATATAAATATAAAATGTGTGAGCAATCGCTCAGATATTTTTCGAGAAATCTAATTATACGACGTTTTTAAAATTTGAAACCTCTGGAACAGTTCGACCAATTATATTCAATTATATGTATATAGTTTGTGAACTTTGAGTTGTACCTTACAACTCAAAGTTTTTCAGAATATTATTAAGTAAAATAATTAAAAATAATAAATACTTCTTATAAATTATTTTTTATAGAATTATCTTTGGATAAACGAATTTTATAATTGTGCGGAAATTTTTTTCTTTTCGCTTAGTTATAGAGCATTGGCGAGATACGTAAAAATTAAAATTAACATCAGTGGTCCAAACTCCCCAGACCAAACAATTGGGTCCATATTTTCCAGATAGCTGCTACCCTCCATATTTTGAGGGTCAGAAATCCAAATTTGTTGAGTAAAAGGTTAATTAGACCTTTAACCTAAAGGTCAATTAGACCTTTAGGTTAATAAGACTAACCCTTTATTATAAGTTATTCAAGCTTTTAGATTAGTGAACATCTGTTTTATTATACGGAAAAAAAAAGTTTATTTCTGCACATTTTACTCATTATTACTTTTGTACGGCATAGAATATAGTACGTATTTGGACATGTAGTACGTAGAGTCAGACTTTAATTTTATTTTGAATGAAATATAATTACGTAAGAAATTTTTTGATGCCCTAAAGTTTAAAACAAAAACATCATTCACTACTCCTCCTTTTCATTGGTTTCTTTTTTTCTCTTTTGAAGATTAGGTTTACATTCATAATTAACTTTTCAAGGATTTTTTTCCACAAGTATTACCTTTCTAGTTGAAATTTTACATTAGTTGCTAGTTTTAATATGAGTAGAAAATATTTACATCTTTAAGGAGTTAAAAAAATAAATAAATCGTAAAAAAAACTAAACACGTATTTTCCTCTATTGAAAATAATGCGAAGATAAGCATCTATATATATATTTCTCTTACACGGCACCAAAAAAAAAGCCTCATTACAACTCCCCGAATGGCAACGTTAGAAAATCGACCAATGATTGCTGCTAAAAATGTCACATGGCAAATGTCACATGAGGTGGCTCAACATATAGCGCTTTTAAAAACGGAAACAATAACCAGAGTGAGCATTATCAGGTTGTTCAATTCAGATTCATGCCCTAAAAACATGATAATATTTAATTTNGTAATATAGAATCTAGTTTATAGTTTAAAACAAACCATCAAACAAACAAAAATGCAATGCTCTAAATTTGGACTAATGGGACACTTATGTAGTCTTATTTTGGATATCTCGCTTAAATTGCAAAGCAGAGCAGAGCTCTGAATACTTCACAATTTTCATCTCCACAACTCTTTTTTAATGAGGTAAATAAAACTTTATTCTTAAGTAAAAGTAGTAGTAAGCAAAATTTAAAAAATAAGTGCGTAAAATTAAGGAAAAAAACATTTGTGACACAAAGTTGATGACATTGGGACAACTAATTCCGAAATTAAAATTTTAATTTTCTTTATAGTTATGGATTATTTTATTAATGTTAATGATTCAATCAATATTAATAATACTATTGTTAAAAACTATTATTAGTAGTAGTTTTATTAATTCTATTAATATTGTTAATTATTCTTGATCATGCTGCTTTTACTTTCAATTAAACTTTAAAATCACAGTCGAACAAATAATTAGAATTTTTTGAAAGTGTGATCTATTTTATTGCTTGACTTTTGCTGTACCAGACAAAATCTGGTAGTTAGACAATGTCATATATATTTTCCTTCTTTGGGCTTACAAAAACTGGTGCTAGCGTCCTCCTAGGTTACAGTGTACCAACGTCATTGACAACATCATTGACTGACCATCATTATGACGTCAGAACAAGCAGCCTATCCACATCATTTTGTCTTCACTGTCATGACTACAGCCCTCAATATTGATCCAAAAAATATCATAAATGCAATCCTAAAGGAAAATATTCTTGGTTATTTTAACATAGACACAAATGCTACAATTGTAAATATGATATGGGCCGTGATAGCCTGGTTGGTAGGGCACTGGACACATGTCCAAGAGGTCGTGGCTTCGATCCCCGCCGGTCGAAGACTCCCCGTGTAGTAAATGGTGACTGCACGTTAAATCTGTCGAGTCCTCCATGTTCCCATAACAAATCATGTCTCTGGGGGTACTGATCCAGGCGTTTTCTTGTCTTCTGGATTGGGTCCAAATTACAAGGCTACGTCGTTGAACATTAGTAGTCGTAAACCCAAAATTGGGTCGGCTGTTCTACGGCGATTATAAATAAAATAAAATTGTAAACATGATACGTTTATTACAGAAGAAATAAAAACGCCAACTTATCTTATAGATGATTTTAACGTAAGTATGTATTTCAGGTGAGATTATACGAAGCTTACAGCAGTTAGCAAAATAAATACAATTAAATCAAAATTTTTGCAGACTTACGCATGCAAGTTATAACCAGCTCTTTTACAATTAACACTGCCTCAGAGATTGAGAAGAATTTAGAAATAATTATCTATGTTTTTGCGTCGACTAACTAAACACCACTCAATTCTAAAAAGTAAGCGGATATCCCAAAATAACCTACCTAGTCACAAATATAATACCATTTCACAACATGGTAAAAATAAATCATCATATAAAAAAAATCATGAAATGATTATAATCCTACCCGTATCTCTGAAGAATTTAATTTCAAATATAAACAGTTTAAATTTTTCCAATGAGGTGAATCGGGTTCGAATCTAAGTGGTGGCTAGTCGATACGAATTCCGCATCCGGCTTAAACCGACCGCAGTGCTGACGTAAATTATCCTCAGTTTTAAAAGGATCATGGTTTATACTCATCTATGTTGCCATCAGGTTAACCAAGGAAGGTTTTCGTGGTTTTTCTCTCCATGTAGCGCAAATACTGGTAAATTCCAACAAAAAGTCTTCCACAAAGGCAAATTGTCCCCGATACTTGGTACAGGAGTTGCTTTGTCTTCTGAACTGGGTTCAAAATTACTAGGCCATGGAGTTAAACATTAGTAGTCGGCTGTTCAACGACGGTAATAAAATAAAATAAAATATAATGCAATTTATTTCCTAAAAGCAAAATTTAAAACTTCAACATATTCTTTCTATAAACGTTGGTTGTGTGAAAGAAAAAGAACTATTTACTGATTTTTCACTGAGTCTAGGTAAAATGAACATAAGCCGAAGTTTTTCAACGTCAAGAGATTTCCGAAATCCTTTCCTTCGCTTAGCGTCAAGACAAGCTTCTCCATCGATTTTTCCGAATGAAAGCCCACCAGCATGCTATTGTTGACCTCCATAACCCACAAATGCTTCAACGCCCCAAATGCTTCTATTTCCTTATTCTCTCTATCCATTTTATCCCACAGAAACTGCGCCAATGGTCATAAAAGTGATCCACTGTGTAGAGAAGGAGGCGACATTTCTAACACTTCCACTGGATTAATATTTATTACTAAGTCCATAAACTTCGTTTTTGTCAGCGTATGGAGAAGTACGCCTTGTTAGAACTAGATTTAAGGAGCCTTGTAACTGAGTTCGACCTTATAGGCGAAAGTTCTGTGAAATTTAGTCTAAAAGAGAGAGTTAGCTTTTTGGATACGCTATGGCTTTGGATTTATGGCTTGTAAGATGCATTCTTTTTTCCAGAAATGGTCCTCTTTATGGTTGGTCCGACGACAGTTCGAACAATATGTCGAAGTATAAGAGATTAATGTGGCAATTTTACTCAAGGGAGGGTAAAATGGACCAAATGCATCATATTTTATATTCTCATTGTTGTTCTTTTCATTACTAGAAATATTAATATAGAGAGTATGTGTTTTGAAACAGCTTTTAGAAAATATTGCCTCTTGAACTGCTGGTAAACAAAATATATAGCAAAACTTACAGTTATATATTTTTTTATGTTGTTGAACGTGTTAGTAATGGAACGAATTCCTTATAATTGGTTTGGAATTTCCATCCGCAAACGATATTTTTCGCAAACCAAAGCTTGTTATAGTCAATATTTAATAAAGTTAAAGTATTTATTTTTTATTATTTCACTGGGATATAAATTTTTTGCTGCATTTTTACAAATACTTGATCTTGCCTAATTCGGAAGAATTCAATCTGAAATTAGTTTTATTCCTAAAGCTGCAGATTTTTCTTAAAAAATGAAATGTTTGTCATTTTTCTGTTAAAATGTACAAGTTTTACAGCGTTATGTATAAAAGGTAGTTGCGTAAATGCTGCAAAAAACTTCTGAGGGTTAAAGTACATCATTAGAATTGAAATTACAGATTTTTCTCTATGGCCCCATGATGCAATTTGATCTGTGTTTGCTATGTTAATTTGAACGAACATTTATAAACAAATTACAGTTTATCAAAATAATTAACAATAATGAAATAACAAGTTATATCCTAAGCGGATATAATAAACATATTAACCATAGATACAAGTATCTTACTATAGATAAAAATCTAAAGATGGTGTCGTAGTTTTCCATTGTCGTCCGTGCATTATTATTGGCCGGAAAATCACGTGGTAGGATCCAGTTTTCCCTCATTCATTACCATATTGTTTTGGTTATCATAAAATTAATAAAAATAATAAAATAAATAAAATTCATAAAGGTATTGTTTTCCGATAAATATTTTTCTATCCTTAATTTAAAGTTATTTTCCTATACAGCCATTATTACACTTTTAATTCAAGAGTTTAAAACTAAGAGAACTGTTGTTTTATTATTATGATTATTATAATGTAATTCTGCTCTACTTTTTAAGATAAAGTTATTTAAAAAGGTGATCTAATCTTATTAACCGTTTTACAATTATTATTTCTGTGCAAATGACATTACTATACTGTTATAAGTAACAGTTAAAGATATCTGTTAAATGATTTAGAATTTAACGATCAGCTTCGTGCACAATGAGATGCAAGCAAAAATAGTATTTAATATATCCGCCCGTTTAATAAGAGAAAATGTTACTATGAAATGAAAACTATAGTTGTGAGCTCATGAAATTTGTTATAGCAATGTAAATGTTATTTTAAAAAATGATTACTTAGAAAAATTACTTCTGTTCACCAATGGATCTAAATATTTATAATACTTATAGATAATAATAATTAGACACAGGAAGTGGAGGCACAAGCGTAAGCAAACAGATTCTTTTTAGTACATTTAAGTAAAGTTTTAAGTAAATAATTGAAACTTTAGTAGAAAAACTGTTTTCTGCCTAGAAACGACAATTATTGCGAAGCTATCATTGGGGTTGGTCAGCTGCAGCGAACTTAGCCCCCTAGTATCATGTAAAAATAAGAGCAATGCTTGCGATAAACCACAGTAAATTTATTCATCTTAGAATCCATTAACGAATCTAGGAGTGAAAGGGTCGGCAAGAATTGTCTTACTCCTTACTCGCCAACATTACATATTTATTAAAAACTTCTAATATCCTCCTTATTTTGTTTACATATAATAAATACATTTTGTAAATTTGTAGATAAAATGCAATGCATTTTGTAAAATTTATTGCAAACAAACGCGGTAGGTACCGACGAAATATTTTAAAATAAATTGGAAAATTATTTTAACATTGATGATATGGTGAAAACAAATATGACAAATTATAAATGCTTTTCCATATTAATAAACAAAACCAAATGCGTGTACCTGTTTCTATCAGTTTCCTTACATTATTTTAATTACATTTTATAAATTTAGAATGCAAACATCTGCTCTAATGCCTTAAACAGCTGCTCTATTTCGCACAAATAGTACCATAAAATGAACGCAAGTTTCTCATCTCGCTTTATCTTATTAAACGATCACTTTTCGTTGCATAATAAAGATATTTTCCTTAATATATAATATATGAAGAAGGATTATCCTTTAAATGAAGATACATATTAGAATTTATTGAAAATGGATAGCGATTAAACCAGATTGTTGGAAAATTCAGATTAAAACCGCGAAATTCCGAACTCATGGAATACCTTTGCTCATTGAATATATTTTCCCTATAGTTTATGAAGAACAAATTATTTTAATGACTTCATGCTAGCAATTTATTTACATTACAGTGCGTTATTCATTGGTATTATCATGTTAGTGAAGGCTTTAGTCAAGCGTTGCATCATTTCATATGTAATAGTTACTTTCAATAAAGTAATTTTACTTATATTTACTAAATGAACAATTTATTTAGCTTTTCAACATGTACTGTTTTAGTCGTAGAATATTAATTGTAAAGCAATGTTTTGAAGTTTGGGCTTATTTACGTTAATTTCATATTAAAATCCTGTTTTAAATTAAAAATTAAAATACAATTATTGTAAAATCAAATAATAAATGAATACTGTAATCAATTAAGCTAATTGTTTTAAAAGTTTTACATGCAGTAATTTAACTATAAAATATCTCAAAAATCGTTAATCAAAAAGCGTTTTGATCTGTTTTATTTTATTAAAAACAGGTACGCTATTTCAAATTGAAAAAAGTGTTTTGATCTAACGATTATGCAGTCATTTTTATTTTAAAACCGTTTACTAATTTTCACTTTGAAACTTTCTACATAATGCATTTAATCTTTTACTTCAATTTCATTTACTATTGAATTCTAGAATTCTTTTTAAGTTACACAGTAGCAGAGTTGTTCGCTTCGTTTATTTAGTATTTTAACTCTTTGTGACTTACTCTGTTAAATAAATTGCTTTCTTTTTGTTCTTTTCTGAAAGAATCGTTTGAAAAAAGAAAAGAAAAACGCGCAATAAATGAAGATGTTTTATTAGTTTATAACAAAAGCTGTAAACAATATTAAATTGACTAGCAGACGACTTCTTTGAAATAAACATGCAGCGCCTACCGACTATTTTTCTATTTGTAATATTCTTCAATAAAAAACAAAAATAAGTAAATTTGTTTTAAAGAAAGAATTTAATCGTAATCGTTTTCGTTCTATTTAGTTGTAAGATGTGAAACTAAGCGGATATTTTGTAGGATTACTTTTACTCTTATTTGTAATACATGAGAATGAAAAGGAACTTGACTTTTACAAATAGGTACATTTTAAGAACGTGATTAAGGTTTGTCTAAAGTACTTAATATACGTCAAAGATGTCACCTAATTTTAAGTAGGACTGTCAAATTTAGTCACGTAAATAAGTTCCGGGGAATTACAGAAATAGAATAGTATTGATTTTTGGTGAGGGGATTTCAAGATATGACTGGAGTATGAAAGAACAAAAATTTATGAGTAAGGATTTACTTTAATAACTCTAAATTACACTGTAAAGGAAACTATAGTAAAATCTCAAAGAAACTGGGATTCGATGAGTTTTTCTAGTTACCCATACAGGGTCATTTAAAGCAGTATTACAGAGTTAAGCCTAGTAAAGCGCACAGACGCTTTACTAGGCTTAACTCTAACCATACCAAGAAACTGTTCGTAGCATTACAGGCAATTTCTTATCTTTACCAAGAGGCCTTTGGTACGTTCACTAGTAAAGCCTAAAAAATCTTCAATAAAAAAAAACAGAACACTGAATTATGCAAATTTATTGGATCCCCGGCAAATTTATTATTACCCACCTCGCAGCGTCCACAGTGCTGACGTGAAATATCCTCAATGGTAGACGGATCATGGGTCAGAATCCTCTTGCCGTAAAGCTAACCGTGGAAGATTTTCGTGGTTTTCCTTTCCATGTAACGCAAATGAGTGTAAGTTCCATCAAAAAGTCCTCCACGAAGGCAAAACTTCTCTCAATACTTGATCCAGAAGTTCCCTTGTCTTCTGGATTGGGTTTAAAATTACAAGGCTACGAAGTTGAACATTAGTAGCAGTAAATATGAAATTGGGTCTGCTGTTCAACGACGGATATATAGCTGGAAAATAGGATCCTAACATTTTAGTCAGGAAACCGGTTGAAAATTTGAACCCTTTAATGTTACTTTTACTTTTTTCAGTTTTTCACCATATTTCGAGCACTTTTTAAGCAATTGAAGAAGAATTGTCCAAAATTTGTCTATTCAAAATATATTCCATTCCAAAAAGTAAGTAATATTTAATAATTATTTATTATTTTTATTACAATATTTAATAACAGTTGAAACACATTTGAATTGTGAGGTTTGGAAATGTATATATGATTTTAAAGAATGTAATTTTGAATGAAAAAAAAATATTTGAATGACATTATTTAAATAATTTTTGATAAACGGAATTTTAAGAAAGTTAGATATTGAGTTTTTTCAGGATTACGCAGAACATGTCCAATTCATTTCCATTTACGTCTTTCAATTTCCTGTTCAATCGGCTTCTGTTTTAATTTTCTATGGAAAAATTTAAAGCAGAAGAAGTTTTGATTGGAACCCTCAGGGCAATAGAAAAAGAGGAACACCTGGAAATACTTGGCGCAGGATGATTGTAAGTGAACTGACAACGGTAAGAAAGACAATATATGTAGCCACAAATGGAGTTAGATGGAGAGGGATGTGATAGAGGCCCTATGCTCCAATTCGAGTGAAGAGGAATATGTATGTATGTATGCAGATATTCAAAGTCGATTTTGTTTAAAGGAAAAATGCAGCAGTTTCTCACGTGCTTTTCTATGCTTAAGTCTGATATGACCACTACTGAACAGTCGCATTTCAGCTTTTTCTTATGATTACTTACACTTTGCCAGTTGTGTTTGGTTTATTTATTTATTTATTATCACAGCATTATGGGCAATAATCAGAGAAAACGATTATTATTTCAGCACCAGCATATCGTTATAGAGAAAAATGTAACGTAAATATTCTTGCAAAGTTTTGATGAGCACTAAAAATTTGATATTCCTCAAAACAATATAGTGTTGATAATCGTTAAAAGTGACACTGCTATTTGGATTTATACACAGACTTAGAGGTTGGGCACCTCCAAGAGCAAGGCACATCGGCCTGAGGTTATTTGTAACCAAACCCTAAATCATGATTAGCAAGAAAGCCCTATAGCTGAAATAAAGTTCAGCAAACACCTTACAGGAACATCGTGCAGTTCCCAGCCCTTAATACAATGTAGCCCTAAATGCTCAAATCTTTGAGCAGAATAGACCTCACAATCACAGAGTATATATGCCGTGATGTCATTTCTTCAAGTTGACAACCTCTGCAAAGAGGATTAGTTTCAATACCCACTACGTATAGGTGTCTTCTGAGGATGCAGTGTTCAGTGAAAATACCAATGATCTTCCTCAAGCTGTTCCTGTTTAGATATAAAAGTAGTTTTTGACGTACATTGGGACAGTCACGATTCAGCTCCTTTGCTTTTCTCTGACCGTTTTTGTCTCGCCATTGCTCATGTTCAATTTTACCATAGAATTTGAATATAGATGACCTAAAAGAGGTGGGAGAAATTCGCAAGGTGGATTCCAATTATACATGAAACTAACTTAATAAAATTTTTATTTTTTAGCAACAGTATGTAATTTTTAATTTTACACAGCAAAACAAACCTTTCCTCGGATAAAAAATAAATATTCGAAGTCAGAGCAAAATGTTCAATAATAAACATCTATCAAACTCATTTGACAAACAAAAAGTTAAATTTTGACTATCATTATCCATAGAATAATGAATTATCTTAATTTATTTTATTTAATACATATATCCTCAGTCATGTATTTATATAACTTTCATCACATATACTGAAAAAGTATATAAATTTATGCATGTCGATTGAATTCAGACCCAACAAGCAGTATAACCGCTAAAATCTGTTGGAAGATTTTGTTCTCCTCTGTGGTAAATAGTTTTCCAATAACTCTGGAATTGACGTCTACGATGAGAATTATTGGTTTCAGAGCTTCGAGACATATTGACTACTACCGCCTCATTCACCAAAAAATCGATTTATTTAACTTACCCTCACTTAAGAAATAAGTCGTTAATTTTACGCCCATTTTCAGTATAAATAATCGAAGCGAACGTCTCTTCATATTTAAAAGTGAAACGACTTTCGACGTATATCAATTTTTTTATGTTAATAATTCAGTAAAAGGAATGAAGTGAAAGTGTATAATACTAAATGAACTAATTTCCGTAAGTAATTTATTTTTATATTAATCGAGCAAATTATGTCGAATTACTTTCGCATAATTGTCATAAAATAGTAGTTTCAAATGCTCTGATTAGATTTCGAAAATATTGTTATGCAGATTAGAGAATACATGGTATATATTATAATACGTGACCATTTATATCTTTAAATAAAATAGCTATGCAGATTAATTTATTTAAAAATTAAAGCTTAACTCCTGTTGAATATTTAAACATTTTAAATTGAAATTCGAGAACGAAATTCGAGAACGATAATTTTTGATAGCGCAGCAACAAATTGTTTATCCTTTAAATGGTAAAAACACAATGTTCTACTTCTTACTAGAGCAAAACACTATTTTGGTTTTCTAAAGAGGTTAATAAAAAAAAATTACATCGATTAGTAAATAAGTTTTCAGCTGAGAAAATTATGATTTGATCAATGACCAAATTTTACTTGAAATAATACTTGAAAATAGGTATTGAGATCACAACTACCAATGTTCAACTCAGTAGCCTTGTAATTTTGAACTTAATAGTAGACAAAAATAATTCCTAGATTAAGTATTGGAAGGAGGACTTTTTGATGGAACTAATCCGCATTTGCATTACATAGAGAGGAAAGCCACGAAAATCTCCCACTATTAACCTGACGTCAAGGGAACTCAAACACGTGATCCGTCTACCACTGAGGTTATATTAAGTCAGCACTGCGGTCGGTGCGAGCGTGTACGGAATGCGTATCAACCAACCATCGCTTTGGTTCGAACCAGAGTCACATCTTTGGAAGGCGAGCACTCTATTCCTCTATTCCCTAAATCACGGCGACTCTTTCAACAGCATTTGTCAATTTTCTAATAAAAATAATATTTATTTATGCAAAACTTTAAAAAACATGCATAAAATAATTATATATTATACTTATATGTAGCTTCATTCTTATGGTATCTATATTTGCACTGAGTGAATAATTTTTTCATCTTTTTAAAAGAAATCAAGTAGAAAAACCGTAGATTTTAATTATGTTATAATTAAGTTAGATTTTTAGTTTTATAAAAAAGTTTCATGAAGAAAATTAGCTTTATAACAAAAAAAAAATTAAACAGTTGAAACATCAAATGAGTGGATAGAAGCATAAAATAAAAACTTTTTTTATGCTCTTCATGAAAAAATTTTCATTTTCTAAATAATTCAAGTACTATTCGTTCTACAAGAACGACTTTCAACACTTTTAGAGTCTCAATCTTTTTGTCTTTTTCTATGTTCGCTATAATAGATAGTCCCACTTTCACAAATCTTTGAAACTTGGGCGCGCTATCTTTCTTAAACTTAGTTTCTCCCCCCGCATTTGAATTGCAGAAGTTACGCAAATGACTTCAAGTCAAGAGGCCTAAATAGTTCACAAGTAGCTATTTAAGATTCTTTCTCTTATTCCAGCCTTATTTNTATGGTGTCAATTATCTCTTGCACTACTTCACACATTGATCGAATCCATGACACGTTGTGTTGCGGCGCTTCTGCGTACTCGCGGGTACCCTACACGATATTAGGCAGGTATACCAAATTTTTTGGGTCTTCAGTGTACATACACATTAAAAATAAATATGCATGAATTCATAAGACTTAAAATAAATGAATAGTTTTTTAAAAACAAAAGTGTGCCCCTTCTCGATTTACTCTTATGTTCATTTGGTAATTTTTCTGTTCACATGGTAGTGGTCTACCGGAAATTCTGGTTTTTAAAATTATAGTTCGTATTACCACATATTTTACTTTAAAAAAAGCAGAAAGGAAAATTTAAACGCATAAATAGTTTTTTTGACATGCTCTAAGTCATCATTATTAAATTACCAAATTTTACCTTATTCACGAAATTTTTTTACGTATTATAAAACCATATTTTATCAAAAATTAGTTATATTAATTATATTATAAAACTTATTAAAGTATAATTTTATCAAAATCACAGCCAAAGAGCTTCGGTAAAAATTACTAAGTTTTTTAATGTTCACAAAGAGGCAGAAAAACGGTAGATTTTACCATATTCTGGTATTTTGCCTTACTCTTTTTCTCAGTATAAAAATAAGAAACCATTTTACTAATTATTAAACCATTTTAAAAGAAACTAGAAAAATATTACATATTATAAAATCATATTTTATCAGAAATTATTTATATTAATTATATTATAAACGTTATTAAATACAATTTAATCAAAATCATAGCCAAAGAGCTTCGGTAAAAATTACTAAGCTTTTTAATGTTCACAAAAAGTCAGAAAAACGGTAAATTTTACCATATTCTGGTATTTTACCTCACTCTTTTTCTCAGTGTAAAAATACGAAACCCTTTTACTAATTATTTAAAAGAGAAAGAAAATTTTTTAAAAGAGACAAGGAAAAAATTGCTATTTAAGATTAAAATTTTTCTGAACCTTGTTCTTAACATGCTCAAGTATTTTATATTTAATGCATGTAAATCTGTCTATTATACATTTTTAAAAGAGCTAGACTGTTAGTCTGTTTTGATTTTAATCTTGCATCACTTCTTTTGAAAATCAAAATTCATTCAACTCTATGTTATTATTTTTACAAAACTTAAAAATAAGAAAATCATAGAAAGTATAAAATCATTTTACAAATTATAAATGTATCTTTTTTAGAGAACAAAAACATTTTTGTTGAGATTCGAATTTTCTTTATTCATAGGTTTTCTTATATACGTTCATAAGAAAATTATCTATGAAATGAATTATGTCAGTTAAATAAATATTTATTATATTTTAATTTTGCCATTAATCTTGATAATTTCAATCTGGATTAAATAGAATTTCAATCTCTCTTCAATTAATTTCAAAAGCAATAATTATTCAATCCAATTTTATGTTTACAGAATAAAAAACAAGAAATAATCTCACGAAGCATAAAAACATTTTACAAAATATTAATTCATCTTATCAGTGAAAAATAACATCTTTGTTGAGATTCAAGATCATAAGTTTTTTACATCCGTATATAAAAAGATTTTATGTATGTAATGAATTTAATTTAATTTTAATTTTAATCGTTGTATTCGATGCATCGTGAATTTTAATGCGTAAATTTTAGTCAATATCGTTGCTGAATCTTAAAATAAGGGCAAGAATCAATGTTAATCACCAACAATGACCAATTTTAATATTATTTTTAAAACGATTTCAGTTTCAAAAATGCCTCAAATTTTAATCAAATATACATATCTTATTTCTATACAACACATTAATCTCTATTTAACTAATATCTTAAATAGAGATAAATCTCGATTTAACTAATAAGTTAAATACAGATTTATTAAAATGTTAGATGATTTTGTCTCTTTTGAACTAGCACACTTGCTTTAAAGGCAAATATTTGTTTTACAGGATGAGATAAATTTTTTATAAAAGAAAATAAGACATGCATATTTGATTAATATTTAAGATATTTCTGAAACTGAAGTCGCTTTAAATGTTTCGATTTGAGGACATGCATACATTGTACACACATTTCTACATGATTAATTATTTTTACTGCCGCGTGTTAACGTTTTAGGCTTAAGACATCATAGCTCAAATACGGTTCACAGACTTACTTTGTAAATTGAAAACAGTAATTAACTTTACTACTTAACTTTAAACAGTTAACAGAAAATAATTAAAAAATCTTCAAAAATTAATCTTTCATTTTAAATTTTTTTAAAAATAATTGTGCTCACATACAGAAGCATGTAAGTAATTTTAAGAAAATGGCTCTGTCACCATTAGATAATTTTAAAAATTATATTTTTTGGCCACTAGCCGGAGAATAACAAACTGGACACTTCTTTTGGATAACTCAAAACAATTCATACGTACATACGTACCAAAACATGCACACACGAAAAAGAAAAAAATTAATAATAATTTCTGGAGTTAGTATAAAATTAATTTTTCTAAAAAATATTTAAGTGTCGTTAAACTATTTTACATAATTGTATTAGGTAAAAATATATTGAAAAAATATTATTTTATGGAATATATTTATAGAATAAATATAGAATATTTACTTTGTCATTTTGGACAGCCTATATTTTAGGATAGTTTTTTGTTAAAAAGTTAAAGAAAATAATGCGTTTGACAAAGGTATATAGTATTATGCTTAATATTAATTGCATGTTTTTTTTTGGGAAACGCAAACATCTTAGCTCAGATGCTATCAAATTCCGTTATAACAAAGTTCCTGTTCCTCATCTACAAATCTGAAATTGCATAAGTCATCTTACAAAGTAAAAAGTAGAGAAAATCGTTAATACTAGCCACTTTTGGTGACCAGCTTGGTCACCTTCCAAAATTATCTGGCACAACATATAAACTTTAATGGCAACCAAGTTGAATGCACAGAACAACTGTATTTAAGTATCCCAATTATTCAACCCCTCCTCTAATCCTAACAACTTAATTAGTTTTAAGCAATATACTAACTGAATTTATTCACAGTTTAGCTGTTGTCTACGGCTTTGCTCTCGCGGAAGTAGGGTAAACTAACCAGTGAAGGAACACTTATGTTAGCTTGCCTTTAAAAAAATCATAAAAATTTCAAAATTTGTAATTTTAGCTAAATGACGGTGTCAACATATTTGTAATTAAATGCAAATTATGTAAAATTTTTTTAGATAACTTACATAATATTGTTTTAAGCTTTTGGTGGTTCAAATAATACGTAGTAAGATAACCAAGTGAAGGAACAGTTTGTACCAGTGAATAAACACTAAATTTTCTAGTGAATGAACACTTAATTTTGGGAGTGTTTGATGCTCGTTAGGAATCTATAGGCCACACAAATGTCTAAAAACAAGATTTTTCTCGGAATTACCTCATATAACAACAGTTAACGTGGAAAATTTTACTTTTTTTCAGTCATGGAATGGAAAGTAAAATATGGTTAAATACAGAATTAAAATAATTGTTTTTAATTTTTTTTCTCAAAGTTTAACAGTCCGTTCTAAATCATGAATGCTTATCTTTGTGTAATCCGATGAAGTTTTTATTATTATTATTATATCACTTTTTTGTTTACTCTTTCCCCCCATATTTTTTGAAGCTTTTTTTAAAAATCTTTTTAAGTATTTTTTTCCTCATCGTTCTACTTTCTGTTTTAATTTTTTTTCCAGCTCTTTCAGTCTCTTTAAATTTTCGTTCTTTTTCTGAAGTCAATGCAAAAAGTAATTTATTTCTTTTTTTTTATTTTTATTTGACCTTCCTCTTTTTCCAAATTTTTGGTCAATGTAAATGTATCTTCGAAATTTCTTTTGATTTTCCAGTACCATTTCTAGAATTCCTCACTGGATAATAAATGAGAAAAAGGAGTTTCGAAGTTTGAGTAAAATCCATCTCTCATTGACTTATATCTAGTGGGTCTTCAGCAGTACTTTCCATTTACTTATGGAACCAATTGCTTCTGCAACTAACAATGCCTCAAGAGGACTTATCTCAAAATCAGTTTTCATGTTACTTTCATTATCAATGTTGGTTGTATCAGCTTCAGTGCCGAAATTTGACTTAACCAAATGTTCTTTTTGAAATAAGTTCTTCCATATTGAGAAAAGCACTGGCTATTGGTTATTTGGGGTATTAAACTCTTCTGTCAATGTTCCTTTAAAAAGTTGCAACATAACTTGCGAGATTTCCTTCTCAAGCTTCTGAAAAAATAGTGCATCGTTACTCTCGAAGTATGTGTTTATCGATGAGCTGTCTTGCTCATTAACTCCTTGTGTCTGTTTTGCATGCATTTGTTAAAGTCAACGTTTTCAACATCGAATGGAAAAATACCACATCTCATAAAAGTATTTTAACTTCATCATTTGATACCTCAAAATCTTATTTAAAAATGGATGTAAAATTATCTCGACATATTGTAATTCTTTTGTTTTCAAGATATAATGAGAGATTTTCATAAATAAGGTAGAAAGCTAAACCAAAGAATTTGTCTTGATGAACAAAACTTGCTCAGTTTCAAATTGATATAAGATTTATACCTATCCAGAAGAAGCAAAATAGAGAATTTGATAGTATTTTGAATTAGCCATGTTTAGAAACATTTGCAATATATTTGTAGAACGTTGCTGCGGTCATTGTTTCATTTCGTGAATCGCTTTTTCCAATGAAATGCATAGCACGAACTGATTCTGTAATACCTCAAAGAATTCCTCAGCATGGAAAAACTACCAATGGAGGTACTTTTTTTCCATTAGCTAAAATGTTGGCCAAAACTGTTGTTCTTTCTTTTTTTCCCTAGGTACTATAGAACATAAACCCTTATAATTTTTAGGGCCAAAGATTTTACCGTTCAGGGGCAGTATTCAACTCCCGTTTCGTTCGCATTGTAGATGCAATCACTTTCGAAAAGGATGCCAGGGCTACTTCCCTCCTAAAGATTCCTCTAAAGTTCTTCCAACCAGTCTTTCGAATATTATTCTCTCTAAGGGAAGTTTTGTTTTTCGAAATTATTTACTGAGTTAATTACTTAATTATTTACGAAATACTGAGTTATCGGTGAATGTCGTCTTAAAAAAAACTTAACGTAGAGATCAACCTCGCAAAGTTGAAGGAAAGCCCTCCCTCATTAGACATGGATATCAACCAATTAGACATGGATGCCACGTGCCATTGACCACAGCCGGCCAGGGGGTCTACCTTTCTGCATGTAAAATGGCTTGTGCCTACGTGTGCCTCGACAGACTCCTCGGACGGGGTCATTTAAATCTATCACTCCTTATCTCCCCATCTGCTGACCAGACGAGTGGTCCTCTCGCCGTTCAAACCCCCTTCTTCTAGCGTCCACCATGTAAAAGGGGGCGACCGCAAACGATTTGTAGCTTGCAAATTATCAATTTGTAATTGTGGGATATCTATTTCACCGAGGAAAGCAAAAACAGCTAGCCCTCAGCCTAACCCATTTTTCACATGGTCTTTAAATTGATTTTTCCTACCCTTTTCCGCCATGATGTTAAAGACCGCAATAGGATAATGATTTAGTTAATTATTGGCACAAAAGTCAGCAAAGAAATGTTCTATTCAAGCTTTTATTATTATATTAGGTTAGTGGTCATTCACTGGGAAATCTATTCGCAGTGAAGGAACATGCCTGTTCCTTCACTGGTTATAGAAGTTGTTTTTTGTATTTTTAACATAATTTTGATGTATAATATGACTAAAGGTACACGAAAACTTAAATTTTTCTTTTATTTTCATTAACTCGGAAAAATCCCAGTAAAGGAACACTTGTTCATTCATTGGTTTTTCATTGTTTGGTAATCCAGTGAATAAACACCCCCTAGTCTCAGTACTCGCTTATGTTATGATGCTTAAAATAAATAAGACGTAACTACAATAACCATATTTTGAATTCTTTTTTTCACAATGAGAAAAAAAGCATTATTATATGCAATTAATTGTACTTTAAACGGATAACTACAAACACTGACCTTACAATTTTGTCAAAGAAACAAGGTGTTGCAGAGATACTAACAAATTGAAAACATTATCTCCCTCCAAAACATCGCCAATGTCGCCGAATGCATGTTGAGCGTATACTTGGATTAGGCCTAGAATTTTTTTTAAAAAGGACGAAGTATTAATTGTTTTTATTAAAGGGCAACTATTTGCTCTGCAAAAGGGTAGTTATCCTTCAAAACATAAATAAAGAAAGTTACCTTACTAATTAGGAAGTTCTATATAACGAAAAAAATCTTTGTCAACATAAATTGTTAATATTGTTGTTGTTGCTGGCCCACACGGTTAGCGGAGCTAAACCAAGTCCATGACTCCAGAGACTCTGAGCAAGTCTGTAACAAAAAGTGGATCTGAAAAGAGGTCCACTTTAGAGATATTTAGGCATTGAAGTATATGTTCAGGAGTAGCTTGTTGGTCGTTACACTTAGTGCAAACAGGGAAAACTCTTGAACCATTACTGAACAACATAGTTCTTAGGTGACCGCTTCGAAATCTTGATATAACCGTCTGATCCCGCCTGCTGCACTGAAGGGTCAGGCTGCCACCTGGGCGGTTGCACTGATACCAATGATGAACAGGAGGGGCCACAGGATCACGAAGCCTGTTAAAACGGGAGTGGAGCTCCGAGAAAGTCAGAGATGCCGAAGAATGCAGGGGCAGATCAGTTCCGCTCTTAGCCAAGGAGTCTGCAATCTCATTACCCTCAACATCGACATGAGATGGGATCCATTGCAAGTGTATATTATGGGAGAAAGAAAGGGTCTTCAGCTTGTTTAAAATTGAAACTCCATCACTGTCACCCACCCCATGCCAATTCGAAAGGTGCTGGATTGCACTCCTACGATTGCACTCCTACTCCTCCTGAAGGAGCTGAGTCAGCCTTCTGCCTTTTGGTGCTACGGTCTTTATTGATCACAGAAGCTGCACTTCTTCCACATCTATGACTTCGAAAAATTTTTTTTTTAATATTTCATATATTTAATGAATATATTTCATAAAAGATAAATTCGTAAAAATAAATTCTTTAAAGGTTAAATTAAAATTGTTTGAAAAGTTGAAAGATTTATCTGCTTTAATCATGCAAATTATCTTAAATATTATGAAAAGTATTTTTTTTTCTAAATAAAGAAATCAATTTTAAAAATTATAAAAATAAGAAATCATCTTACAAAAATCTTATACAGAGAAAAAAGTGCTTATTAATATTAAAGACTAAAGTGTTTGTCAAAAAAATTAAAAATGAGGTTATATATTTTACATAATTAATGAAAACCTTCGTTTTGTTAGCATAGTCTTGCGCATCCTTTTAATTATCTTATATTGTAATTATTTATTCTGCCGAAGACTTCCAATTAAAACGCGCATTTTCATTATTGATTTTAATGTAATTATTCTATCGAAAATAAGGTACTTCTAATTTCTCTCATAAAAAAATCAAATATAAATTAGTTTTCGCAAAAATTATAATTGGATAAGAGTATTTGTAGCGTTAAATAAATAAATAGTTAATCAAAATAAAGTGTGATCTTAAGTCTTATGATAACAATAATACATCCCAATTTAAATAATTAGAAAATAAATTTGAAATATTTATCAAGGTAAACTTTCATATTTAAATTGAGATTCTTTTTTAAACATTGTTAACATTTAAAAACATATTTATATTCTTAGAACAAAGAATATGAACTCCTTCATAGACATGCACTGAGAAAAAAGTATGGTCAAATTTATGAGAATATGGTATATTTCAAAGTGCTTTTGGCTCTATGAGAACACTAAAAAGTTCAGAAATTCCTATCAAGGCACTTTAGTAATGGCAAAATTAGCAATGAAATATGGTTTTATAAAATGTGATAAAATTTGGTAATTTTATCATGATACCCTGAAGCATGGCACAAAAACTATTTATTCGGTTACATGTACTTTTAGTTCTGTGTTTATTACTAAATATATAAAATTAGGAGCTGTAATTTTGAGTCGAGTAAGCCATTACCATTTAAACGGAAAAATTACCAAACGAATGATTTAAATACAGTATATTTCTTAAAAGGGATTTCATTAGCATACTGTACCGTAATTTAATCTAATTATTTTCTTCCATGTGGTAAAAAAAAAATTAAATTATCTTCAAACCGCTCAGAAATTAAATTTTACACCAGTCTGTGAGTCAAGTCAATAATAATGCAAAATAATTTAACCGGTAACAGGTTACAGTGAATTAAAGTTGTACAGAAAGACCGCATCGAAATTATGATTTATATAACGGCACTCAGTCTCAAAACAATAATTTCATAATTGCTGCCATTCATTAGAGTCAGTATAATCCGATGCCATTGTGCCGTTCGTAATGTATTATACTCTTTGATTAAATGCACCTTTTACATTTGATTTATGAGTAATCAATTTGTAATGAATGGGCTTGAAATAGAATCCGATAGGAAAAGGTTACAAAAGGAAGCACAGTTTGCACTTTAATAATCGTGTTCATAATAAATCACTGCTTTGAGTACTTAAAACAAAGGAAGAACGTTGTTAGTCAAATAATCCCCCCGAAGCATTACCTAATCTATGATGTTAAATTTCCTGGGTTATTCAGGAATATTGAAAAATGTGAGAAGTTCAAGATGTTCTGAAACTATAAAATCAAATTAATTTGTTTCAAATTTCAAAGCGGTATTTTATTTGTTTAGCTATCAGTTCATGGTTAAAATATTTAGTTAAAAGACTTTTGAAGGATTACTGAATTGAATAAAGTAATAGTTTTTTTGAGAAATAAATTTAGGTGTAAGGGTAAAAAAGTTTGGTAAAGCTGTTTTTTTTAAAGATTTTATTTCAATTTTAAGTAATTTGCTTGAAAAACCTAAACTGTTTAGGTTTTTTTTTTCTGCTTAATTTTTTATTTTCTAGCCGACGTTGAACAAACGACCCAATTTTGAGTTGCAATCTTGGAATTTTTGATGGAACTAACCAGCATTTGCGTTACATGGAGATGAAAGCCTTAAAAACCTCAAACGATCAGTTTAACGGCAACGGTATTCTTACCATGACTACTACTACTGAGAATATTAACGTCAATGGGAATCGGACCTGGGTCACCTCATTGGAAGGCGAACACCCCCCTGTGTAACCGTTTCTTAGGTTTATCACTTTGTGATGAAACATTGCTTATCATAGTACATTATTTAGATTTTAAAAACCTTTTTAGTTTTCCAAGAATATGCTTATTTACAAATAGCAAAATAAAAAGCAAGACAGCCTGAAAAACTCACAATCCAACAGTTAGATTTACAGTTAAAAACTTCAGTCACTTGTTTAATATGGCAAAAAACTATTGTTGGTAGTAAAAGTTATGAAATCAGTCAGACACAAAAACATATTTTCTCTAACTAAAGATGCCTTTTGGGAAATATTTTTTATATCCCAAAACAAAACGAAACCTAAGAACACATAGAAAAATAAAAAACAAGTCAACTAGGAAAACTTTTGATCTAACAATCTTATTTTCACAAACAATTTTGGTCCATATTAAATATGGTAAATAAATGCAGGCACTAATAAAAATTATTAAGTCGTCGAAGAAAATTATGAAGTCATTATAGTTATTTTTAATTTTTGAGTTATACCCCTGAATTTAATCCATGTATGCCTGGATTTAATTGCAACAATTAAACTTATTTAGCTTGCATTAGTAAAATTCGAGTGCTCTAAGATAATTTAAAACCTTAAATATGTCTTTAACAACGATATATTTATTTGTTGTGTTATAACACAATAAAGCTAAAAATTTTTGATAATGCGAAATAATTTCTTACCTGGGCAAATTCCTTCCTAAAATATTTTTGTCATGTCTTGTATAACATGTTCAAAAACAGGTATTCAGATTCAAAACAGATCATAACAAACAGAGTTTTCTTCTTTGTTTTTGCAGTCATTTGTGCAATGTGCGATGTCAGAATTTATCAATAAAAAGTAAAAAAAATATTTGTGATAGAAGAAAATAATCCTTAAGTCTTTAGTTATTTAAACAGTAAAATAATTTTAAGAAATTAATAATTTTGTTGAATCATATAATAGAGAAAATTAATTTTAGTAGTAAAAGAATTTTTAGAAATTGCAAGATACGCACCGAGAAAGAAAGTATGGTGGAATCTACCAGAATATGGTAAAATTTACCGTATTTCTGCCTCTATAGGAACACCAAAAAGCTAGATAAATATTTACCGAAGTGCTTTGGTAATGATTTGGGCAAAATTAACAATGTTTTGTAATATGTGACAAAATTTGGTAAATATGGTAAAAATTGGTAATGTTATCATTATACTTTAGGGTATGGCACAAAAACCATTCATTCCGTTAAACTTACTTTTCAGTTTTGTATTTTTGTACCAAATGTGTGGTCATAAGAACTATAATTTAAAAAACCATAATTTCCCAAAATCAGAACATTTGAAAGGAAAAATCAACAAATAAACGGTTTACGCTGTAAAAAATGGATACATGAAACTTTCTTTGTTTGTGACTAAACCGCTTTCTGATATATGCTCCAAGTGAATATTTCGTCAAAGTGACGTATCGTGTCTTCTTCAAGGAAACGAAATTCGTCACCTATTTTCTTTCCTAAAGAGAAAAAATACATTTTCTATTAATCACTTTATAGTGGGCAACATACAGATGAGACAATGTCACTTTTAAAATGCAAAAAAGACAAATAGAATAGTGAGATAAATTTCCCCCATGCCCGAAGCTGAATTGATACCCGGGTTCTTCCTGGTACGAGGCAAATTTTTTGATCACTATGCAACTCAGTCAGATTATTTTTTTTCTTCTTTATTTTCGATCGTCTAGCCATCTATTAGTTTTCTAGTTAACATTCTTCCACAATTCTTTACTATGAGTTTTCAATTATTTGAAGTAACTAAATAATTAACGTATATCTACGCAATGTATAGTTATAACAAGAAATACGGGTGTTGTACAATAATAAATAGCATTTCAACAGAGAAATTCTTTTTCAAAATTAATAACCATGTTAAATCATATAATAGAAAAATTATTTAATTTGAATCGTAAAAGAATGTTTAAAAATTGTAGGATGTAAATGCAACTAATAGTTTGTAAATTAATTATATTGAAATGTTCATAATGTTCATAGTTCATAGTTATTTTAGTGAATTAAAAAAAAGGCTTTTAGAAAATAAAGCATCAACAAATAATTACTTTAGAAAGTTTTTTTTGTATTAGAAACCTTTTTATTTTATAACTTGGCAGAAAAGATAATGTTTTACATGAAACATTTATGAATTACGTATTTAAAAAAGAGAAATCTTGTGCTTTTTTTTAGATGTCGCTTCTTGATTTCTTCCTCGACATTTTCAATTATTTTAAGTAACTAAATAATTATTGCATATATAAATGATGCGTAGGTGTAACAAGAAATAGTTACAAAAAATATAGTATAAATATATAGTACAAAAAATAAATAATATTTTCTCTCAGCAAATTATCTTAAATTTTATTTTCTAAAAAAAGGTTCTAATTTTATTATGAATGTTTGGAAAATATTGAAAAAAAATCCATTTCTTACTTTGGATAATCAGACAATTACGGCAAAGTGGATATCAAAGTTTACTTACCTTTGAGCAATGTTCAAATACATTATATTTTCAAAATTAAACCACTTATAAGAGTCTTAAAAACATTTAATAAATAACTTTCTTCCGACGAAATTTTCCTCGAATCTTATAATTGCAGCTTCTTTGAAAGATTAAAGCTGAATAAGTAATAAGTGAATAAGAACTTTGAAGTGAATAAGAAACAAAAATTCTCGAGACAAATAAATTTATTACATCGCAAATCTATTCCATTTTAAGTATTCTGGAGAAAATTCTTAGAAAAATATGTGTTGGCGCATTTCCAACAAAGGTTTATCCGAGAACTATGATAAGTAGCTGCATATTAGATAACAATGATATAATTAAAAAGTTCAAAATATCGTCAATTTTAACTGTTTACTTTACTAATACAAATATCAATTTCTAGTTACATAGCCTAACTATAAATGACATATTTGTAAGCCGAATGAATAGTACCACCAATTCGTTAGCATAATGGCCGTTTATTTAAATATTCTATTGACTTAGATTTAACAGCTTATTATTCCTAGCTTTATTAGTTAAGTGAATAGCATTCTAAATTACATTAAATAACTTTTAGTTTTGATTGTTTTTATTGAATCTTGCATTGTATTATACTTTACATTACTTTATATCTTCTTGTCTATTGTATTAAGCATCAGTTTCTAACATTCACCTTGCATTTAAGGTACATACATTACAGAGTTCAAGTGTCATACATTATTTAAGGTACATACATTACAGTGTGAATGTGTGTTATATTATTTAAGGTACATACAATGAGGTAAGAATGGTATATTTCCTTTTGAGTTCATTAGCATGGATAAGGAATTTTAAAAATTTTTGGAAATGTAGTTTGAATCAGGGTTTAGAAAAAGCCGGCATTTTCTGAAAATGTCCAGGACTGCGGGGTTTTTTACAAAAAAAAACAAAAACCCAATTCTTATCAAAAAAATTTTTTTTTTTTTTAAAAAAAAGCCAGAGTTTTTTTTATTGTGTATTTATATGTATATACGTATACTTAAATTCACTTAAATGATTACTATTCAGTGAAAGTGTAGCTAAAGTTTGTTGATATTACGGCCTTTACATCTAAATAGTAATTTGGTTAATATATACAAGAGCAAAATATAATTTTAAACTATTTGAATCTATATATTATGTTATTTGAACCTTGCATTGTATTATTTAATCCATTACATTGTGTATTCTTATTTAGGAACTGTATTAAGATGGTTTTTTTAAATCTTTTTATATTCAAGATACTTTAAAAAGAACTTTTATTGAATGAAGAATTTACATAATGAATTTACAAAAGGCTGCGGCTTTTCATTGAGTTTATTAGTATGGATACGAATTGAACTTTTCAATATCTTTTGTAGTGTTTTTAGAAGAAATATAAAGTGTTATTTAACTATCACTCGGACATTCTTTTATAAACTAAGTAAAATATTTCTGAAAAGGTTTCTTCGAATGAAAAATAAATAAATAAAATACAATTCATTTGCCAATTGAATTCGCTTTACAGTATAAACTAAAACCTGAAACCTTTAATGCAATTTTATTTTCGGATTAAGCGAGAACATAAATTTGTGTACAAAAACCCTCTTATTAAATACAATTTTTCTTACACTGTGAGAAATTCCGGATTAAATTATAATAAAACGTACTGACACTCAAGGTGCTGATACTTTTTACAGTAAAATGCATTTTTACCGGAACATGTTACGGAACAAAAAAATTTTATATGCCGTAATTTTCTCAGTAATATTTATTGTAAAATTACTAAATCACTCTAATTAAATAAATATTAAAGTAAAAATTAATGTATAATATTTCATGGTAAAATTTTTTTTTTTCGAATGATGCTTTCAAAGTGCTGGTACTTCATATCGTAATTTGATCCGGAATTTTCATTCTGTGATATTTTATTTTATTGTATAAACGTCATTTAACAACCGACCCAATTCTGAGTTTACAACTACCAATGTTCATCTCCTTAGCCTTGTAATTTTGAACCCAATCCAGAAGACAAGGGAACTCCTGGATCAAGTATTCAGAGAAACTTGCTTTTGTGTAAGACTTTTTCGATGAAACTAACCCGTATTTGCGTAATATGGAGAGGAAAACCACAAAAACCTCCCACGGTTAGTTTGACGGCAAGGGGACTCTAACCCGTGATCCGTCTGCCACTGATGATATTTCACGTCAGCACTGTGGTCGGTGTAAGCCGGATGCGGAATTCGTATCGACCAGCCATCGCAGGAATTCGAACCCCTGTTCACCTCATTGAAATGCGAACGTTCTATCCTCTGAGCCATTGCGAGTCTAGTAAAAATTCTTAAACATTTAGTACGATAAAAATTTCGCAGCTTCATTAATATATAAAAAATATCCTTTTAAGTAAAATGTTATTTTCAGGATTCATTAGATTACTAAGCAGTAACGGTTTATGCTAATCATACGGTTATTCAAAAACGCTAAAACTGTTTTTTCCATTTAGTTAAAGAAGGACTGTATGTATAGTGTTTGTTACAATTTCTTTTAACAAAAAAAGACTAATATTTTTTACTTGCTTAAAAAACACAAACTTTAACATAAGACAAAAGATGCATTTAAATTTATCTAAAAGAAAAAGCACTGCAAGTAAAGTAGAAAATTTTTTGTCCGAAGCATAAAAAAAATGAACAGAATAAGAAATAAAAAAAAACTCGTTTAAAAGTAGGTGTTTTGACTTCAACTGATAAGCGTAGATATCTGAAACTTGTGATGAAGAGGAGTTGGGAAAAAAAACGTTATTTGAATAGAAAATGTATAGAAACTAAATACTTTTGTAAAAGTTTTTGGAAGGATTTTAAGTCAACATTATACGCCAAGTTTAAAAAAAGAACTTCTCGAACATAAAAATAATAAAGAAAACTTACAGATAACGAGTTCATATTTTACGTGTTGCAGTAAAAACCAGATATGCAAAGAAGAACATTTTTTGAAGCTAATACTGAGAACATTTATAAGCTAATAACGCTTTTTTTTAATGCTTGGTATTTTAGAGTTAAATTTTGTAAACATTGTTAGATTAATAATTTTATTTTAACTATATTTACATAACTTATAATGTATTTTTAAAACTTTTTAAATGATACTCAATTTACATATTTTTCAACTCAATTACTCAATTATATTTTATTTTATTACTCAATTATATCTTTCATGTTTATATTTAATATTATCAAGAACACTTTATTTTCATTTTTATTTATGTGGTATTTTATTTTTCTTCGAAATTAATATCTTTTCTTATTTTTTGTTTTCATAATTATAGATTTGTTTTTTTGGTGTTGCATTAGGTTAAATGTTGTAAATTATTTTAAAATATTGTTTTTATAATTATAATTAAAGATTAATTTTCTTAGTTTTTGTGTAAGTTATTGTTGTGTAATTATTTAAAAACATTATTTAAATTATTTTTTACACTTTTGAAATTTATTGGAAAAACGGTAAAATAATATTTTATTTAATTGTAAATTTATCATATTCAAACAAAACAGTCAAATAATCATAAATCATATGATATTTAAACTGTTAGTTGTGAGATAAACCGTTTTTTATCTGCTTACAGCTAATACTGTTAAAGAACCAGATTTTTATCGAACCAATTCTTTTTAACTAATAAAGCCTCTTAGTTCCTTACAGATGGGTACTTATTATAGTCGAGAAGGCTAATCTTTCCCTGTCTTGACCAACAGCACTGGAGTTCGAACCACAGCGTTGTCACCACTATATTTCAACTCATGAAGAATTTACAGAATCGCATTCTCCTCAATTTGTGACCCTGGGCTATTAGAATACGATACTCTCATTCTCGCAGAGACGACTGCATCATAAAACCACTAGCCTATCCCCAATGTCAATGTTAAATTATTTTTTCTTGTAGTTTTAAAACCATGCTAGTTGTAAATGATTAAAAGAACTGTATAGTTTTGTAAGAATGCTTTTTTTTTAACTGTGCAAGTTGCAAACAGTTTCAAAACCTTAAAGGTGAAAAACGTTTCTTATGGTAAATTTTGCGGTGAATTGGAGGGACTGACTGCTGCTATTTGTTTTACCATAATTTTCATTCATACCAGCGTAGGGAAACACTTCCAAATAACTGAAAAAGGCGAAATTAATTTTAAAAATAAATTTTTGTGTTAAAGATTTCAGCTATGTCATACCATGATAATTTAGGTCTCATAATCTTAAAAAATAGAAATTTCTTCCTCATTTTCCCTCTCAAGAAGTAATGTAACGTGAGGTGACGTGCTACAAAAATAATTAATTTTTTTCTCATTCTTCTTTTCAAGATATAATGCAACGTGTTTTAAATTGAAAATATTATTTCGACGCAAATTATTACTATGCATAATTTTAATATTAAAAAAAAATTTAAATACAAAATAAAATTTAACTATGAAATGAAATTTAGCTATAATAGTTATAAATAAGGCCCGGATTTTCATGACATTTGCATTTTTGGACATTTTTTGTCCTTTAGAGCATTTTTCGAGATTTATAGGGCATTTTCTTTAAATTTTGGGGCGTATTTTGCATTTTAAAGCATTTTTTAAATCTTTTGTTAATTTTTTCTAATTTTTTATTGTTACACTGGCTTCCAAACAATGAAGAAAATCTCCAGGATATTAACAGGTGAAGCAACATCTTTTCAAATTGAGGAAGAATTGTCAGTAAGTGTGACCTTCCTTTTCAAGTACGCACCAATAACATCATTAGACGTTGAAAGAAGCTTCTCCTAGTATAAAAATTTGCTTTCAGACAAGAGACGTTTTAAAATGTTAAAAAAAATTTAATAATCCACTGTAATTCTGATATTTAGTAATATTATGAGATGGAAGTTGTTATATTCATTTAAGTTTCTATGCAAAGTGAAAATGTTTTGGAGTCAATATATTTTCCTTTTTTTTTGTTATTTTAGGATATAAAACATATTTTTCAAACTTTAATGAACGTAGAACAAGTATTGCATTGCTTTATATTTTTTGAAACGACTCATAATAATTTTAAAGAGTAAAACATTGTTTTAGTTCAATATTTTTACTTCTATTTAAGTCATGTCATAAGGCATTTTTAGCGCAATTTTCGCATTTTAAGGGCATTTTTTGCANATTTAATTTAATTTAATAACGATCGTTGAGAAACCGACTCAATTTCTTGGGTTTGCGACTACTAATCGAAGCTTAACCCCGTCCCGCCCCCGTCAGGGGGCATCCGGAGAATACTGTAGACTCTAAGTGCACGCACGTGACCTCTCAGTAAAAAAAGAGGATTCAAAAAGGTACTCTTGGTGGTGATTCATAGCGACACCAGAAGGCCTCAAAGAATTTAGTGAAATCTTAAAATTAACAATTGTAGTTACTCAGAAAATAGAATTTAGGAGTTTGAGTGTTCAAACATAATAGGCAAGGCATCAAAAAAAAAAGTAACAAACAAATTATGATGATGAAAAGTACCAGAATTTGTCCAAAGCCCATGAAAACAAATACAATTTCAAAAAGAAGATTTACTTTATGACTACTAATGCTCAACTCCGTAGCCTTGTAATTTTGAATCCAATCCAGAAGACAAGGGAACACCTGGATCAAGTATAGAGAGAAAATTGCCTTCGTGGAAGACTTTTTGACGGAGCTAAACCGCATTTGAGTTCATCTCCCAAGGTTAGCCTGACAGCAAATGGACTTTAGCCCATGATTCGTCTACCACTGAGGATATTTTACGTCAGCACTGTGGTCGGTGCAAGCTGGATGCTGAATTCGTATCTACCAGTCATCACTGGGATTCGAACCCGGTTCACTTCATTGGAAAGCGAACGCTCTATCCCCTGAGCCATCGCGACTCTAGTGGAATATTTCTATTTTATTTTATAACCGTCGTTAAACAGCCGTACAAATTGGAATTTCGAAATAAATAAACAAAATTTTAGTCTTAAGTACACAAATAAAAATATAGCAAACATTGAAATATATATATATATATACATTATATCTTTAAGAATTTATGATAAGATTAATTTATATGCTTTTAAAATGTGCAGTTTAAGTCTTAAAAACCTTTTTAAGAAAAAAAATCGAAAAGTATATGCACTCGAAATAAGTTGAATGAAGGCAAGGGACACAAATGTCATAATTTCTGGAGAATATAAACAGTTTATTGTAGAAAAATAATTTTACTAATACGTGCGAAGATTTCAAGAAATAAGCTAACATTTTATAATTAAAATGAACTCTCAAACCAAAATATTTTGCACTCTTTGAAAAGTTTCTGGCGAAAAAATAAAAAAAATAAAAATAGATATAAATAAATAAATAAATAAATAAATAAAAACAAAGTAATAAGTAAATAAGTAAAAAGAGTACCCTGTCAATGCTAGCTTCTTTATTATTTTCTTTTTATCTGTACTAAACTTTTGTTTTAGTTATTATATTTTTTTTAATATTCTGATAACATAATAATTGAAAAGAATTTAACACCACATTAATTAAACATGCAAAAGATGGCAGCACCAGTTCTATTCTTGTTCGGAAAGGCTGTAAAAATGCAATGGTGAGAAAACTAGCACAAAAACTATCTACGCAGTAAAAAGGATTATTGTTTTATTGATTCAGACGGAATGCCTTCTAACGATATCAATCCACTCTAATTCCAATGAATTCCCAAAGAATATTAGTTTGTCCTTTTAATCAAGTGCGAAGAAGAAAATCAAAGTTAAGACTTAAAACGCATGTAACTTAATTATTAGTTTTAATTATTAGAGAGATGAATATATAGAAAAATTTAATTTAGTTGCTAGTAAAATTTACCGTTGAATGTTACGCAATTAAAAAAGTAACAATAAAAAAGTCCAGTTTTTTATAATTGAAGAAATATTTAATTCATTAAAATTATATCACATTATTATATTACATTAATTAAAACATTTTATATGAAACACAAAATATTTTATGTGAACGAATTAAACCTTGTTGCGCCATCTCTAGCGCGTATGGGCATGAGATATGATGAGATATTGAGGTATGCAAGTATCTTATTGATTTCTTGCGGCATGTCTTTCCAAAGTTAGTTTAAATACAACTCTAATTACAACGAGACCTTCGGATGCAGTCCAACTTGCCGTCTCCAATGATCCCAGATATGCGTGATACCCAGAGACAAATCTGGGGATCAAGCAGGCTAGGGAAAGATGATAATGTGGTGGTAGTAGTTCTACTATATCTTTGTGGTGTGTGCTCGAGTATTGCCCTTTTTAAAAATGGCTCGAACTGTACGAATGATGTGTAACTGTACAGTGTAGGCAGGATTGAGGCGTTAACTACAGGGTTTCTACTTCAGGCTAATTCCTTCATTTTCTTAGTAAATATTTTTACTTTATTCATTTATTTATTAGTTTTTTTATTCATTAAACTATTAATAGTTAATTTATTTATTCAGTTATTTATCCTTGAATAGTGACGTGAGATCACAAACAATTGAAAATATTTACTCAATCTCTTTAAAACTGTGGAAATAACTTGTTATTATAGTTTATAATTCATTAAAGTTTGAAGGAGACCTTTTTTTCAACAAGAATCTGTAGACTTTTATTAAATTTGTTAAATTAATGCGTAAATTTCTATAAACTCTTGCTCTTTTTGGAAAAGTTTAAACACCCGTAGAAGGAAATGGTGTGCACCAAAGAGCGTAGCGTTTTAACGAGCAAAAATTTGAATATAAGAGTTTTCAAGAATGCGTTAACAGAGAGAAAAAAAAGAAACTCTAGGAATTTGAGAATATAGTTTTATTTTTCAAGAAAAAATCTTGAATATAAGAAATTTTAAGAATGCGTTGGCAATCAGAGGGGAATCAGAGTGTTATAGCATTTACACGAGCAAAAAGTTTAAATATTGGTTTTTGATTTATTTAAAGGAAACGTTTGTTGCTAAAAATAATTAAGAAACTGCTTCGTCGAAAGTAGATGATGGCTTGTAAATGTGACAGAGGTAGAGGATGAGAAAGCTGGATAAAAACAGAACAGGGCGAGATTCGATTTACCTGAAAGGAAATAAATTTACCTGAAAGGAAAATATACTGGATGGATATGGATAGTGATTGGAAAATAATTGCTGTCATTGTATTAGTTCATTGTGAAACTAAATGCATCAATTCGTTTTATAAAAAATGAAAAAAAAAATGAATTTCTTTTTTAATTGGAGAGGAGTGAACCCATTCAAAACCAGTAATGTCCACAATTTCTGATCGTCTCAAAGCGACTCATTTGACAGCGCGAGTGTAAAAAAAGGAGTATTTTTAGTAACTTTTGATCTATATAAAAATAATAATAATAATAATTATTATTATTATTATTATTTGGTAAAATTGCCGTATTCTATAGTAATGACACTTCTGGTAAAGAAAAAATCCTTAATTCTGGCCAATAAAATCAAAATATACAGTATTTAAACCATTCATATGGTAACGGTGTAACGGAAATTCAGTTTTTTAAAATTATTGTTCTTATTACCACGCACATAGTAAAAAAAATACAAAATTGAAAAAATAAAATTAAACGGAATAAATGGCTTTTATATCATGCCTTAAGAAACCAAGATAAAATTACCAAATTTTTCCACATATAATCAATATTTATCACAAATTATAAAACCTTATTTTATTAATAATTTTTAACTGATTACCAAAGAGTTTCAGTAAAAATTACCGAGGTTTTTGGTGCCCCCCTAGAGCTATAAACCATAGAGTTGCTAGAGACATGATAAATTTTACCATCGTCTGGTAGTTTTGACCATATCCTTTTTCAGTGTTGTAATCGGATTTTCTCGAATTCAGATGCAATTTTAATGGCTATAGAGCACTCCTCAACCATGCCAATTAATTTGTTTAAATGATAATTTATGTTTTTTGGTCCCCAAAAGTGGGCTATAAATTTTGATTTCTAAGTTAAAAAAAGTTGAAATAGAGTGTATTTACAGGAAAAATGTGAGAAAGTCAGTTTGTTAAAGATGTTAATAAAATTTTTCTCAAAATTTATTATATTCCAAAAGCTATTTAAAAGATTAAAAATAAATTTGCACAGTTTTAGAAGCGCTTATCTTTACATAATTTCACGTGAAATAAAATTTTTGTTTAAGATTATTGGTTGTTTTTTTATTTTCGTATTTCATAAAAATCAAAAGAAAAAAAATTCGCAGGCATAAAATTGCTTATCTATTTTTTACTCTCATAATTAATGACAAAACACAAAATTTTAACGAAATCGGTTGAATAAATTCTGCGGTAGAATTTAAAAAAAGTTAAGATCTTAATATGTTTTTGTAAATTAGAACTACTTACTTAAAGATTTTTTTGTGCACAGTTTAAATGTATTTTGCAAAATTGATTACTTGTTTAACATATTTGAATGCACAAAAAAGTATAATTTCGTGATTTATGAATTATTTCGACATTTTAATTTTCACGTATCTATTATAAACTTACTGCATTTATATTTACACCGAAGAGCATTATGAACCACCCTGCTAATAACATGTAGGACCACCTTTAGCCCTCAAAACTGCTAGCACCCGCCGTTGCATTGATTCCACAATGTGCTGATAGGTAGTCTGAGATATCTGGTACCAAGCGCTCACCAACTGGTCCTGCAATTCCCTCACATTGCGAGGGGGTAGCGTGGCACCACGAATTTGGTTTTCCAAGTAGGACCACAAATGCTCTATTGGATTAAGGTCAGGTGAATTTGGGGGCCAAGGCATAACTTGAAAGTCACTGGAATGTTCCTCGAACCAAACCATGACGATTCGACCCTTATGACATGGTGCATTATCCTGTTGGTAAACACATCCACCGCAGGAGAAACTGTTGCCATGAATGGGTGAACCTGGTCTGCAACTATGTTCAAGTAGCTTACAGACGTCAGGGATTGTTCTATGAGGATTATGGGTCCTAATGTGCCCCATGAAAACATTGTTCCTAGGCGAGAAACCATGAAAACCTGGGCGAGCCCATTGTTATGGATGGAGGGTGGTCATAATGTAATGGCTCTTCGGTGTAAAAGAAATTCTTGTACATGTATAAAATGATGACAATTTCGTTCGATCATTTGTTGAAGGGGAAAAACAAATAAAATAACGATTTAAGAACCACGTAATTTGCTCACTTTTAACATTTACTTATTAAAGGAAAGAAAATTTAATTCATTTCGTCCGATAGGAAAAATTTACTTAGATTAATTGAAATCATAAAATAGTATTTTCCAAAGCAATACTTATTTATAAAATATATTGTTTTAAATTATAATTTTTCTATAATATAAATTTAAATAATTTAAGAAAAGTTCTTCATTACTAATGCATCAATTACACTAGATATTATCGTAATTTGTTTAAACAATCAGCAAGATATAATTGTTTGTGAAATCAACGAGTTTTCTAAAATGAATAAACAATTTTATATTTATTTTTTTGAAAAAATTAGTAGAATATATAAGAGTTATGCAGAATACAATGAGTAAACATAATTAAGTTTAATTATGAATAAGTATTAAAAGAACTAGATTTAATTAAACTAAACAAAGTTATAGATTTTGAAATAAATAAATAAACTAATTTAATAAGATGTTGATTCATTTTATTGTTGACATTGAGTTAGGTAATATTTGAATTAATTTTAATTATGAGACTGCCTATTTGTGTTTTCAAATTGTTTATAATTAGAGAACAATACATTTAAAAAAAGGAAAATTCACCACAAATTATATGAAACATCTGTCATATTTTGGCGATGTTTTTTAATTAGTTTGATTAAATTTTAATTGGTTTACATTTTTCATTCTTAAAATTTGAAAGCAAATTAGATTCATCGAGATTTTTTTATTTTCATTAGAAAATTTCAAAAATAAAATGATTAAATATATTTTTGTTCAATTGAAGAGTATCTCTTATTGTATTTTTATTTTTGAAAACCTACAAAGAGAAGAATTTAGATGATTTAATTTTGCAATTTTGTTTCTATTTTATTAAAGCAGTACGCACAATTATTGAATTGATAACAACTAGCAATAAGAAGAGAAATGAAATTAAAAATAATAATATATGTGCTTGACATTAAAATGACCTCTAAAATAAAAGATATTTTTTTTAAATTTCACTAGTTATCACTATCTCTTCTTGCTTTCAGTAAATATGTGTGCATTAAATGAATAATAGAATGAATTAAAATTTATTAATATGGATTTTAAAAATAAAATATTAAATTAAAACCAGTGTTAAGTTCTTATTTACACCCAAAATGCAGCGTTCGTTCGGAAAGTTTGTAACCGGAATTTTTACAGTATTTAGTAAACAGCAGTGATTAGGTGATTTTACAGTAAATATTACTGTAAAAATTACGTTTTTTAGTTTCGTAAAATTTTATTGTGAAAAGTAATTGCCCTAATTCTTTTTAATGTAATTTGATCCGAAATTTTTTACTGAGTGCCTGAAGATATACAAGAGAGACACATTGAGGCGTCTCGCGATATTTTCTATTTCATCTTCTTATATAATTTAGTGCTTCAGAATTTGACAAGCTTTAGAACTTTTTCAGGGGTCGACTTTAAAGAAATTTAGCAAATAAATGAGATATTAATGAAATTTATCAATCGACAATACTTATTAATAATCTGAATTTTTATTATTACTTCGTATTTTCCTATGGTGTTATTTTCAAATCATCATGCCAAATAATTTCATAGATAATTGCCATTTTTATTTTAAAAGTTTGTAATAATGTCTTTTTTTTGCTCACTTTCTTTTACCAATAAAATTAAAATTTTACCAATAAAATCAATATATACGGTATTTAAATCATTCATTCGGTGATTTTTAAGTCTATCTGGTATGGTTTTCTGTCCATACCGTAAATTTTGGTTCAAAATTATAGTTACATTTAGTGCAAAATCCAAACCTAATAAATAAATTTAACCATATTAATGGCTTTTTCGCCAAGTGTCTCAGGTATCATGATGAAATTAACCAAATTTCGCCACATTTATCCAATTTTGTAAAATGTAGAAATTTTGCTACATTTACCAAATTTAATCTCTTATTCTAAAACCATATTTTATTGTTAATTTAATAAAAATCATTACCTTGCTTTGTGTACCCATATATTGTTAAAATTCCGCATCTAATTGCGGTATTAAGTACCGTAATACAAGCATCCTCCTTAAAATCAACAATACCGTAAAATCCATTTTTACCGTAAAATATTATGCTGTATTTTATTTATTTAATTAGAGTGATTCATTGATTTTACTATAATAATTACAATGAAAATTATTGTGCAACAGTTTTTCTGTTCCATTCCAATAATTCCAAATTTATCGTAATTTGATCCAGAATTTTTTACAGCGTAAAGCCAGAAACATAATAAACTATACCATATTCCGGTAGCTTTGACCATAGATTTTTTCAGTGTATATTTTTGTACCTTTTTCTTAGTTAAAACTTTTTTTCGAAATTTTTTTAAATTAATTTTATGAAATGTGTATTTAATAAATAAATTAAAGCAATAAAATTGATAAATAAATTAAATCTACGGAATTTATAAATAAATCGACTGAATTTATAAATAAGGGATACTTATTAACAGTCAAGTTTATCAAGATTATAATTATTATTTTGTATTTATTTATTGTTCTATATTGAAATTTAGAAGCCAAAAAATTTCAGAGATGTCTGCCACTTTTATTTTAAAGACAGGTAATAAAGTGTTCTCTATGCTTGATTGACATAGATTTTTACTTTGTCAGTAACTTTCCATTAAATTGCTCTATTTATGACGCTATCACCAACGATCTATTCTAATCAGCATCATTCTTAAAACCAAAATCACTTACTCGTTGATTTACAAGATGACTTTTTACAATATCTATTTCAGTTTTTTTAATCAGACCTGTAAATTACACGTAAGAGAAAACACGGAGAGAAAAAAAAAATCTGATAAAATTACAGTACTGTGTGGTAATGACATTTCTGGTTAAAAAACAAAACAAAACATAATTCTGGCAATAAAACCGAAATGTACGGTATATAAACTATTCATTTATCTAATTTTCCGTTCAAAAGGTAACGGTTTATGAGAAAATTATTGTTTTCAAAATCATAGTTCTTATTACTACACATTTAGCAAGGAAAAAAAAAGAATACAAAACTGAGAGGCAAATTTAATCGAATAAATGGCTTTTATGCCTTGTTCTAAGTCTTCCATTTATAAAGTTGCCTGATTCTTTTACATTTACCAAATTTTATCGCCATTTATAAAGCTATATTTAATTGTTAATTTTAACAAAATCATTTACAAAGTGGTTCGGTAAAAAAAATTACCGAATTTTTGGTGTACTTTTGGTAAAGAATTTTAGTACTACAAGCAGTACAAAAATTCCGAATCAAATTTCGTATATCACCGACACTTTGGGTACATCATCTATAAAATCCATTTTACCATAATATCTCTTTTTATCACTTTTACCGTAAAATATTATACTGCATTTCTTACAGTTATATTTTCTAATTAGAGTGATTCAGTGAATTTACTGCAATTATAACAGTACAAATTACTATTAGCAGATTTTTTGTTCCGCAATATTTTCCAGTAAAAATAGGTCTTAACCGTACTGAAGGCCTTTTTCCATAATCTGATACGGAATTTTTTTATAGTGTTGGACCAGAGATACCGTAAATTTTACCACATTCCAATGGTTTTGACCTGATCTTTTTTCCCGTGCACATTCTAGTACCTTATTTTATTCAGAATATTTAGAGGGTTTGCTTTACTTAAAAAAAAAAACTTAATGGTTTTCCATTGTATAAATAAAAGTGATATCAACGGAATATATAAATAAGCGATATTTATTAACAATCCAGTATAAAGATCATAATTATTATTCTGCAGACATTCATAGTGCTATTTTGAAATTTAGAAGCCCAAAAAATTCCAGAGATATTTGCCATTTTCATTTGAAAAAGCACATAATAAAGTGTTCTACAGGCTGGCTTGACCGACATAGATCTTTACTTTGTCAGTGACTTTCCATGAAGTTGCCCTATCTATGACTCTCACCGAAGAACTATTCTAATCGGCATCTTTCTGAAAACCATAATCACTTATCCTCTGATTTACAAGGGAGACAATTGAGACGTCTCACCATCTTCCCTACTTCGGCTCCTTTTATCAGATCAGTAAAAGTACAATTTAGTGCCTCAGTATTTTCCAAGATTTAGAACTTTTTTAGAGAGGGTCTTCTTTAAGGGTGGCCTCCCGCAGTTTCCCACGCAATGCAACGTCACGCTCTGACGATCGGGAGCTATGGGCCATACAGGTGCCCTCTCTTTGCTACTATATTGGATCCTACACACGTACGCCCCCTTAGGCGTGCACCACACACCTGCCATCGCAGGGGGCATCCTTAGGTAGGTGGTTAAGTAAGAGAAAGGAAATGTTATTCTCTATATGACTTTTAAACTTAATAATCTTTCTGGCTTGGAGATGCTTATTGGAGTGGGAAGGAACCATCGACTTTAAATGCATAGGCAACTGTGAGTGCCATTCAAAATAAGGTTCCGGTTTTTGGTTTCAAATTAGGTATATGGGTAGAATGATTTGTTTAGATTGATTAGTTTTTTTTATTATTTTATTAGTGACGTTATTAGATTGGTAAAAAATTGAACTCATTATATTCTAATTATCTTTTGAATGAAATACATGGGTCAAGTGATGGTTAATTTTGAATAAGTTGAAATTTGAATTCATTTTCAATTCATTTTTTCCATGTTCCTTCTTATTTGAGATATATTTATAATTTTTGCTTGGTGGAGACGAAAAATTTAATATTTTTGACTAATTTTATTAAATTAGGTTTACAATTGAAACGATTAGTTTATACTGAATAGGTTTTATTTTCAGGTTTCCTAAATGGTGCGCTTAGATAAGTTAAATTTTGAATTCATTTTTAAGCAAGATATCAATTTGTATTCAATCAATTTGTATTTATTAAGTATCTATTTTTGGGTGGTTAGTGATGCGAATTATTTTATTTGTAAGCTTTTTTTTAAAAAAACACAAATAACAGCCTTACTTTATTAAAAGAATCTTATTTAATTAAATTTTTTTTCAAGACCTTCATAATCTCAGAGAAAAAAAAATTATACACTCAAAAATCACTGAACGAAGTCATTTGAATAATCATCACTACGATCATTAACTACAAACTCGTTGACCAAGCTTATGAATTTTAACGTAAGACATATAACTGACGCCGAAAACGTCGTTTTTTAAGTTATTTTGCAATCCTATTTGATATCATGTCTTTCTTCTAAGAATTAACAATTTTTCACTTAAAATATCATGTGTGTTAAATTTAGAATTTCATTAAAATTCTGTGAGGAAAAATTAGAATAAAAATCAATGGTTAATTGCAACTTTTAAGATTTTAGAAGTTGTTAATTGAAACTCTTAAGGATTTAAAAAAAATGCTAATTGCAACTCTAATATTTTGACTTAAAACAATCTATTTCAATAATCTTAACTTGTACTTTGGTTTCATATACAAATTTATTTCAATAGTTCTAAAATACTCGGGGCAAATTTAAATATGCAAGATTTCAAATTCAGTGTGTCTATGCAGATAAGGATGCCTTGGAGGAAGCATAAAGATTTATCCAGAAATCTAGTGCTCTCATGATTTCATCTGAAAAGCTTGCTTCCCAAAGGGATTATTCAAGAGACTATCCATCTTATAAGTTAGTTCAGCAGAGGTGCTGAATGCATTTAACTTCTGAGATTAACCTGGATATGACTTAAAATAAACTCTAAAGTAAAGTGTAACTACTATTATGCTTTTAGATGTTAAATACATTCTAGATATTCAAAGTAAATTGAGCTTGAGTTCTATGTTATTATACTTTATAATAGAATGTTAATCACACACTTTATCTGTTTCGGCATTTCTAAACGTTAAAGGATATTATTTATTTATATTATAAGCGTATATGCTATAATGTTATGTGCTTATTTATGTGAAGTAGTTAATCTTAAACTTTAAATAGATTTCAGTTTATAGAGTCTGTAAAAAAAACAATTACCAATGCAGTAGGCCTGAGATTCATAATGGTTAAGACTCCGTAATTTTGTCAATTATCATATGATGATTATAATAAGGGTTAGTATAATTAGTGCAAATGATAAATCGAAATTGAACACAAAACTCAAATCTACTTTAGTTGTATCAACATATACCTTTATTACTTGATTCATTCAGATTTTTGACCCTCAAAGTAAACCAATAAATAGAAACATCTGTTGTTTAATACATATAAATTGCAGCATTACTATAGAATGTTTACGATATTGTTATGGGATGTTTGAATTATGTATAAAAATAAAATACCATTATTATGCTGTGGAATGAATAAAGAATAGTTACATTATTATGGAATATATATGATATTCCATAATAATTTATATGGAATATCTATGGAAAATATATGGATACATGGAAAATATATGGAATATATATGATATATGGAATATATGTATGATGTATGTATAAAACCTATTGTTAAATGTGCTAAATAGTATTATTTAATAGTGTATAATATAAAAATTATTATTAAAACGTAGTGGAATATACAAAAAACTTTTACATTAACGCAGGATATATATATGTTATTGTTATGGAACGTTTAAAAAATACTATTGTTAAATATGTCAAATCTTGTTATAATGTAATGGAATGTATAAAATATTGTTATAATGATGTAAATTGTACATAAAAAGGTATAAATTATCGTTTTTCCTTTAAAAAGGGCAATTTTGGTTGATGTCTTTATTACAAAACAGTTTTTGTAGACAAATTGCTACTATGAAATATAAAAATAAATTTATAAAACTGCTTAATACAATAAGACACAAGTTAATTATTTCAGAAACTGCTTTAGGCATTTATAAATTGCTCATGTTTCTTAAAATTCCACACTCAAACTCGAAGAGATATCTTCAGTGGTCACGAGACCATAAACCACTTTTAGTATCAGAACGCGAATAATAACACTGAAAACAAAATGAGACGCTTAGCGAAGCGTTAAAACAATATCACGGATACTTTCTTTTCCGACGATTGTTCCGGTGGAAGTTAAAAATTCCAGCTCGTAAACAACTTTCTGATTTAGGTGTTAAAAATCGCGACCTATGCCTGTTCAATTGAAAAAAAGAAACTAAAAGCAAAGCTGTTGTTTTGGAGTCGGAAAAGCGTGACGCAGCTCACGTGAGTGTCGCGTGAGGTACTAAGTTTGTTGCGTGATGTGGTAGCGTCTGCGTGACAGAAAGTTGGGAGATTTTTTTTCTTTATCTTCTTGCGATTGCAGCTGCTGCTGCTGGAAGATGTTGCCGCTGTTGCCAACTTCCGATCCACCTATTTATCCTCATAAGTTCGGAGATCGTGTGATTGAGATCAAGGGAATAGGGTCTCATTGTGATTGCATTCTTATAACATTTTTTTAAAACTTGTTTTATAATTTATCTGTGATAGGCCCAAAAGAATATGGGGATGTTTCTAAAGGAATGGTTAAACTTGCTCTTATTTGACTTTAAATTTGGTTTATAATTAAGTCTTAGTTAGATTATTTGTATTTCTATGTCCCATTCTAAACTGATCAGTAAAGCAATAAATTTTTTAGAATTAACTATACAATCATAAGCCACAATTTCAAATTTAACAGAATGTAATCACAAACACAAAAACTTTCTTTTCCCTTCCTATAACCGTCGTTGAACTGCAGACTCAAATTTTGGGTTTACGACTACTAATGTTCAACTCCGTAGCCTTGTAATTTTGAGCCCAATCCAGAAGACAAGGGAACTCCTTTAACAAGCATTAGGAGAAATTTTCCTTCGTGAATGACTTTTGTTGATGGAACTAACCAGCATTTTCGTTACATGGAAAGGAAGACCTCGAGAACCTCCCACGGTTAGTCTGATGGCAAGGGAACTTTAACTCATGATCCATCTAACATTGAGGACATTTCGCGTCCGGACTATGGTCGGTGCAAGCCGGATGCGGAATTCGTATCGACCTGCCATCACTGGGATTCGAACCCGGTTTGCCTCATTAGAAAGAGAACGCTCCATCCCTAAAAAAATTAAAATATACTTTCACTTGCTGCATTCAGTAATGTTATTTAATAGCCATAGCATGCCGTGAAAAAAGGTCTGGTAAAATTTCTTAATAACTTGTATAGTAATAACGCTTCTAGTTAAAGAAAAAAAAAAGAATAATTCTACTAATAAAAAGCAGAATATACAGTATTCGAACCATTCATTTGGTAATATTCCCATTCATATGGTAACGGTTTTACCAGAAATTTTGGCTTTCAAAATAATAGTTTCTATTACCACACATTTAGTAAGTTTAACAGAATGAATGGTTTATATTACCTCCTCTAGAGTAAAATGATAAAACTACTATACTTTACCTCATTTACCAAATTTATCGCATAAAACTTAACCGAAATAATGGCTTTTACGCTAAGCTCTATGGTATTACGATAAAATTCCAAATCTGACCACATTTTCCAAATTTTATTACAAATAATATAAACCGTATGTTATTATTATTTTTATCAAAATCCTTACCAAATCACTTCGGTAAAAATTACTAACCTTTTTAAAATTGCCATTGAATCAGAATCCCTGTAAATATCACCACATTCTAGTAGTTATGACCATTTTTTTTCTCAGAGTCAAACAAATTAAGCGAAATTAAGCTCAAATATAGTCGATAATGAATGACTTTTCTCTGAAAATTTTTTTATATGATAGAATCTGATAATTTTTTTAAATTTTACTTATATACTTATATAAGATATACTATTTATAAGAGTTAGTATATCATTAGTGTTAGTTTTCATAACATGCAAGATTCATTTAAGCATATTATAACGCACCGATTGCTTGTTAACGAAAACCTCCAATGGTAGATCTTATGTTAAGTAACAGTTATGTACATAAAAAAAGCAAAGCAAATCATCTAGGTGATCTGAACCAATCGTGATAATGAATCATTCGAGCACTGAAATGATTCAAAACACTATCTAGTTAGAACAAATGTGATTCGAATCTTTTTATCAATTGCAATAATGAAAATAGCAAGAATTTATTTTTCAGTTCAAGGAAGATAAAAAAATGGAATATTTTTAACTATTATATTGTCTTCAATTCTATAAATTTAATATCAATTAATAAACTAGGTTCTTTTAAACATATATCAATCAATTACATTGTGAGATAGCAACCTCTAAATAGTCATATTTTAATATTTTGACGGTCCCTACTCAATGATGTTTGTATAATTATGCGGCACTTGGACAGAAAAGGATGCGACGGCTGGTTACTCCACAATCAAACTCATCTTTTTTGCTCATACATCTTCCATACGGAGAAGACAAGGATTTGTTTTTGTTGCAACATACTCCTGCCGTTTGAGCAGGTGACTTTCGGTCACAATGCGTGACCGCTTGCAACTTGTTGATACCACAAGTCACACATCAACGAACACCACATAGCGCGTGTGACTAATTCTTTTACCATACTTCTATTCCCAAATAAGTCGCCGGATGTTTCGTTATANTTATAATTAAGTTTTAGTTAGATTATCTAGCCTCAATCTAGACTGATCAGCACAGCAATGAATTTTTTAGAATTAACTATACAATCATAAGCCACAATTTCAAATTTAACAGAATGCAATCACAAACACAAAAACTTTCTTTTCCCTTCCTATAGCCGTCGTTGAACTGCAGACTCAAATTTTGGGTTTACGACTACCAATGTTCAACTCCGTAGCCTTGTAATTTTGAGCCCAATCCAGAAGACAAGGGAACTCCTTTATCAAGCATTAGGAGAAATTTTCCTTCGTGAATGACTTTTGTTGATGGAGCTAACCAGCATTTTCGTTAAATGGAAAGGAACACCTCGAGAACCTCCCACGGTTAGTCTGATGGCAAGGGAAATTTAACTCATGATCCATCTACCACTGAGGACATTTCGCGTCCGGACTATGGTAGGTGCAAGCCGGATGCGGAATTCGTATTGACCAGACATCGCTGGGATTCGAACTTAGTTCACCTCATTAAAAGGCGAAAGCACTATCCTTAAAAAAAATTAAAATATACTTTCAATTGCTGCATTCAGTAATGTTATTTAATAGCCATAACATGCCGTGAGAAAAGGTCTGGTAAAATTTCTGTATTGTATGGTAATGACGCTTCGAGTTAAGAAAAAAAAAGAATAATTCTGCTAATAAAAAGCAGAATATACAGTATTCGAACCATTCATTTGGTAATATTCCCATTCATATGGTAACGGTTTTACCAGAAATTTTGGCTTTCAAAATAATAGTTTCTATTACCACACATTTAGTAATAAATACGGAGCGGAAAAGTAAGTTTAACCGAATGAATGGTTTGTATTACTTCCTCTACAATAAAATGATAAAACTACTATATTTTACCTCATTTACCAAATTTATTACATAAAACTTCATCGAACTAATGGCTTTTATGCTAAGCTCTATGGTATTATGATAAAATTCCAAGTTTTACCACCTTTACCAAATTTTATCACAAATAATAAAAACAGTATTTTATTGTTAATTTTATCAAAATCATTACCAATGCACTTTGGTAAAAATTACCAAGCTTTTTAGTATTGCCATTGAACCAGAATCACTGCAAATATCACCTCATTCTGGTAGTTATGACCATTTTTTGTCTCAGAGCCAAACAAATTTAGCGAAATTAAGCTAAAATATAGTCGATAATGAATGACTTTTCTCTGAAAAAATTTTAATATTATAGAATCTGAAAACGTTTTAAAATTTTACTTATATGCTTATATTTGATATACTATTTATAAGAGTTTATATCATTAGTGTTAATTTTCATAACATGCATGATTCATTTAAAAAAATTAAAAACAGATATCACAATGCAACGATTGTCTGTTAACGAAAACCTCCAATGGTAGTTTTTATGCTTAAGTAGCAGTTATGAACACAAAAAAGACAAAGAAAATCATCTAGGTGATCCGAACCAATCGTGATAATGAATGATTCGAGCACTGAAATGATTCAAAACACTAACTAGTTAGAACAAATGTGATTCGAATCGTTTCGTCAATTGTATAATGAAAATAGCAGAAATTTTTTTTTCAGTGCAAGGAACAATTCTGTAAATTTAATATCAATTAATAAACAAATCTCTATTAAACATATGTCATTCAATTATATTGTAAGATAGCAACCTCTAAATAGCCATATTTTAATATTTTGACGGTCCCTACTCAATGATGTTTGTATAATTATGCGGCACTTGGACAGAAAAGGATGCGACGGCTGGTTACTCCACAATCAAACTCATCTTTTTTGCTCATACATCTTCCATACGGAGAAGACAAGGATTTGTTTTTGTTGCAACATACTCCTGCCGTTTGAGCAGGTGACTTTCGGTCACAATGCGTGACCGCTTGCAACTTGTTGATACCACAAGTCACACATCAACGAACACCACATAGCGCGTGTGACTAATTCTTTTACCATACTTCTATTCCCAAATAAGTCGCCGGATGTTTCGTTATAAAATCTCCAATTAAACCACACACCCTAAACATATGTGGGTGTAAAACCTATTGATCAATTAAATCAAGATGTCGGAGCTGTTTCCATCATCGCCAAGTATCGGAAAAAGATCGATTGCACATCGGAGTAATATCGATGAACTGTTCAACTCGATGAAATCTATCATTCTTTTAAATTAAGCAATACCTAAAACAAAGCGATGTCGTTTTTTTGACGTTTATGTTATGTAAATAGGTTAGCTATCAATCACTGCTGTTTGGAGTTTCTATATGTTAATGACTGGATTCGAATTGATAGAGATACTTTATTACAAATCCGCAAGGGGAGGTTCAGAAGTTTAATGGGAATCTCTGAATTGTTAATGATTCAGGATGCTTTTATATAGAATCTCTGTATTGATGAAAAAAATAAATTAAAATAACTAGATCTCTAAATCAGGTTAGGATTTTATTATTAACGAAATTGTTACGATGAAGATACCCTTTTTTTAATTGTTTAGCAGTCTAAAACTTAATCATGAAATTCATTTCCTTGTGCACAAATTAAAAATAATACAAGCGGCGAGTAGAATAAGGTTGATAAATTAGAAGATGACATTTAATTTAAGTTCGTTTAGAGCAATTTAAATTTCTTACTGTGCAACCCTTTTTAAATATTTTTATTTAGGGTTACGGATAATTTATCTGAATAAAATAAGAATAGAAGTGAATGAAAACTATTTGGAATCAGCATAAGAAAATAAATTTAAGTTATGTTTATTCAGTAGTTTCATTTCTATTTTATTTATTTATTTTTTAGACAAGACTGCAAGAAAATAATTTTGAGTCATAACGGTATGCCTGCACTTGACGTAGTGGGGGTATCTCGATCCTGATTGGTTTTCAAAGCGTGGCGTTTGTTTACGTTAGCAACTGTTCTTTCCATTCTTTTTCGAGTAAGCCAAATCCGGCAAGATTCGATTCTCATAAGTATACGTACTAAGTCTTAAGTACGTTATATATTCCTTCACAAAGGTTTCAATTATTTCTAAAATGCATCATAATTACAATAAAATGCACTAAAAATCTTGCGTAAGGTAGAAGAAAATGCTAAAATGAGAAATCTCCCTATTTATTGGTAAAGTTAAGTACCTGGAAGTAAACTTTTCTTGAAATTTTAGAGCAGTAACCACGAAAAAAGCAAATAAAATGTTAAATAAATAATGATATTAAAAATAAAAGTTATTTTCTTTAAATCTGAATTTATTTTCAAAATAATAAAATTTAACTTCCGCTTAAAGTGTAACTTTCTCGTAAAAAAAAAGTTATTTTTTTACTTTATAGTTTCATTGTAAATTTGTGTATTTCAATTGAATTATTATTAAATTTTTAACTCATTTAGTTTAAAATAACCAATTTCTACTTCTTGGATTTTAATTTTTAAAATTTTTACACATATTTATATCTTTTATCAATCTTATTTAAATTTACCGTGAAGACAAATATCTTTCTTTTCACGGTAAATTTATGCATTTCAATTGAATTATTATTAAAATTTTAACACATTTAATTTAAAATAACCAATTTCTACTTTTAGGATTTTAGTTTTTAAAGTTTTTACACGTATTTATATCTTTCATTATCAACTTGTTTTACAAATATCTTTCTTTTCGAGTTAATATTAACTTGTATTACCCAGTAAACATAAACCTGAAAAGGCTATACTCTTATTTTCTTTCTCATTTTTGAAATTATTTAAACTGATTGGAATTTGAAATAAACTACAAAAATTCTTATTTGATTATAATAATAACATTTCTCAATCAAATTGATATTGCATTAGATTATCTGATAACATTGCATAATCTGTAATCTAATAGTGATAGAGCCACTATAAAAACAATTTAGAGTTAATTTACCTTTGTAATAATAATACTTCCATATAATGGGCAATAAAAAATAGCCTTAATGAAATTAGGTGCTTTTTCAATGAAATGTTATTCAATATTTATTTCTTTTACCAACGGTAAAATCATAAAAGAAAAACATGAAAACAATTTATACTTACATTTTTTTAGAACGAAATATCGATCGTTTTCTTTCTAGTAGCGACCGTAATTAAAGTTATGTTTCTTTCCCACCGTTAAGTCTAAGAACTGTGATCAAAACAAAACAAAAAATTTCCTTTTCTTAAAACCCAGTTCTCAACTAATTTACTGTCTTCCCGACCCCATAAACGACATTCTATTCAAGAAAGGACGAAAAGAAAGAATAAAAAAAGGTTCTGCTGAAGACTATGATCTGCCGAAACGACAGTTAGTCAAGAGCAATGATTTGGTCTTGTTCTCTATTGTTCTTGATTACATAGTCCAAACTCATTTTCAGACAAATCGGTTTCTAGCGGACCCTATTACAAAAACGGGTGACCGCAAATTACAGTAGGACTCTTAAGTAGTCATTTTTCGATTAGTTGGTCGCTCCCCAACCCCCTGAATGTTCCACCCATTTTTCTGACATCATTTTGAGCAAGTCTGCTTGCTGGACTTGGGAGATCAGAATTTTTTTGTTTTCTCTCCAAATTACGTTTCAGTTTCTTGTTTTTTTCTTTCTGAAACAGTTATGAATAATTTTTGATGTTTTCTTTCCCTTCTTTCTAACATTGCAGTAGCCCGAAAGAGAAAACAATAATTTTGTGTTTTACAAAAATGCTGAATTTGGCGTCTGCTTGAGGAAGTAGTCTACAAATGCAGTCGGACGGTGCCAAGAATATTCTTTATGAAAGTTTTTTTTTTCTTCTTGCATAATTTAAGTTTGTTCCTGTATTATGCTGACAGAAAACTTTCTCTATTGTTAATATAATTTTAACAAAGTTGCTCTTTATGAAATGCTTTTCCAATTTATTATGCATCGTAAAGCCCTCGAAGGCTAATGGTGCTTCGCATTCAAAAATGACGATTCTAAAAGTAAAAAAAAATCTAATTTAAAGAAAAAAATTAATATAAAATATGCATGAGTAAAAAGCGTATATTTTTAGATTTTATAAAGTGTATTTTTTAAAAATTTGAACAAACCAGATGAGCTATAAATTTTAGACTTGAGCTACACGATAGAAGCGTCTGTTATTAAGAATATGATTGCTATTGGAATTTTGGGTTCAAATTCAATTTCGATAATGGCGAAATTATTTCCCCCTCAGTCATATCAGCCTATCTTGATGTCTTGGAATCTTATTTCATTCATATGAATGCTGATTTTTTTTGTTAACCATATTAATTCCTCACTATGTCTTTATAGCGTCTGGGAATGCATTTTACCCTGATTTATCCCTTTCTGCTGCCGTTGTTTTTCTAGTACTGTTTTATCATCTTTACTTTCGTTTAATCTCGGCTACTGTGATTTTTCTAATTTTGTTTTTTACCTTTATTTTCCATTTTTCGTTGGCAACTCGCCATTTTAGATTTCAAATCACTATTGTTTCTTCACATTAACGCATGTCAAGTTTTCAGAATGGGTGCCTATATTTAAGCGTGTAGACTTTTATTTTCATCTGCATATTTTTTAAACCAGTGAAGTTTTTTTTTCAATAAGTTTTATAAGCATAGTAACATATATTTTATATGTTACAGGGATAGTAACATATATATTACAAAATATTTTCGATAAATATATTAACTAATTTAATGAGTCAGCCGTAGAAAAAATCGTGGAATCAGTGCTTAAATTTTTTTCGTGCTATGCATATACTTTTTAAATAATAGTTAAGGATTTATTCTTAAAATAGGAACATAAGTTTAGTTTTTCTTAATCAGACTGCAATTTTCTATTCAAAAATAACGGATTATGTAAATTCTTTTCAATTAGTGTCAGCATAGTTTAAAGTAACTCTGTAAAAAATTACGGTAAAAATGAAGTTAATGGTAAGTAAAAGAGAAATTTACTGTAAAAGGGATTTGTAGTACGATACACCGAAATGTGCCCGTACTTTATATAGTAATTTGGTCAGAAATTTTTTCAGTGTTGGGGGAACACTTAAGACTGTTATTCGATCACATGTAATAATGTTTTTTATCAAATAATATGCTATTTCTACAGCTGTTGAAAAATTTTATTGCTACAACTGTTATTTATGACTGTTGGGTGAAATTTCATCCTCTATGCATTATATGATAATTTAAGAAACTGTGAAAAATGAAGAATAGTCTTAGTTTTGTGAAAATAAAACTGCTTTTGATATTAATTTTATTTTTGAAAAGTTATTTAAACGCTTAGGGTCATGAAATATTTATAAACTGAGAATTATGTGTTGAAATAATTTTAACTGTTTGATATAAGTGGAAATATTTATTTGCAAATTCTTAATTTTTTAAACATTGAAGCTATTTAACAGCTATTAAAATCTATATATTTAATATTTAACATGAGGGTAATGCACTTAAACTGTGGCTTTTACTTTTTTTAAAATCTTTTTTTTTGTTGTAAAGAAGCTTTGAAAAACACATTTATGAGTAATGAAATAGTTTTAAATTACCTTCCTGGCAATGTAATGTAATTGATTACATTACATTATAAGGAAAAATAGCGATATCCGCCTTCTCAGGGAAATAGAACTAAAACCTCATTCCAGAAAACGAAACTGGTAGAAAACATATCTATATCAATTACGAACGAATTCATTCCAACTCCTCTTTAACGAAAAATAATTTCACTTCTAGACTATATCTCGCAATTTGTTACAATCTTAAAATTTCACTCCTCTTATATCAAAAATAAAATAAGTCCTTTCCCTCCTCACAGGATTACACGATACTATCGAAAGTCTTTAATCTCTTTTTTTTCCCAACCATCTTGGCGGGAAGAATAAATTGCTTCTGCTCACGCCGATCCAAAAAAAAAAAAAAAAGNAAAAAAAAAAAAAAAAGTGTTTTGATGAAACATTCATTGATGATATTCCTTCAGTGAATCTGATGTCATATCATGGGACTTGCAGTAATGATATATGTCCAACCTTTGTCGCCAAAAAAGTATTAGTATGAGAAATGAGATATCTCTTTTTCATTTATTCCACGGAGAAAACATTTGATCCATTGTTGGCGATGATGATATATATATGATTATGACTTTAATCTTCGAATTTTTTCGTCTGGCACCAAACGGCTACTCACTTTGAAGGTGTTTGTGCTTCTTTGGGGTGAGTGGAATCGAAAAAATTGAGGTTAATCGCCAAGAGCCGATTTAATATGGATGAAACGCAAAGCAGATTTAAATTGCGGATGAAGATGGTAAGGAAGACGAATTGCTGACGAGTGTTTTCGTTCTTTGTGAAGTCTAAAGACGGGGATATAGATTCTTTGATACTAAATATCTTTTTGAAAGTTCAGTGAAAGTCCAGTCCATTTGTATTCTTTTAGAATGAGAAGTAAGCAGTTCAGATAAATGCCAGTGGTATTGAAAACTGCCTAAGTAATCTAAGTTTTTGAAAAATAAATGTTGCAAAACTTGTTATAATATTTTTTTCTTATTTACACTAGATTTTTAATTACGATTTTTATAAATGTGAATGTTTTGTGAAAGTATTTCACAGTTAGATATAAAATCTGAATCTTTTTTTGAAATCGTTTAAAAGTAGAAAATAATCTCTTTTCCGAATTACGCTGAACAGAAACCAAGGATCAGCTATATATTTTAACTTAAAAAGTTACTGGGACAAAAATGTTTCAGTGAAGAAGGGCGATTAAAAACTAGTACTACTAAGTGCTAGATTTTACTTTGATGTAGATTTAGAGTGGTTTTACATTTAATATGTTGAAATATACCTTTGTTTTTTAAAGTTTACTTCAATTGGAAGTATAAATAACTATAGACCACTCTGTTAAAGAATTATGGCTAAATGCTTCATTGTTACAATGAACTTTCTTTCTTTTCTTTCGTACACCACTGTGATTGGACTTTACATTTGTAATATTTGCTCATTCGATAAAATAAATAAATTAAAATAAAACAAGATCTGCAGTGTTTTTTGAAGACGATTAAAAACTAGTACTACTAAGTGCTAGATTTTACTTTGATGTAGATTTAGACTGATTTTACATTTAATATGTTGAAATATACATTTGTCTTTTAAAGTTCACTTCAATTGGAAGTATAAACAACTGTAGACCAATCTCTTAAATAATTATGGCTAAATGCTTCATTGTTACAATGAACTTTCTTTCTTTTCTTTTGTACACCACTGTGATTTGATTTTACATTTGCAATATTTGCTTATTCGATAAAATAAATAAATTAAAATAAAACAAGATCTGCAATGTTTTTTGAAGATGTATCGAAAACGAAAACTAGTACTACTAAGTGCTAGATTTTACTTTGATGTAGATTTAGAGTGGTTTTACTTTTAATATGTCGAAATATACCTTGGTCTTTTAAAGTTTACTTCGATTGGAAGTATAAATAACTGTAGACCAATCTGTTAAAGAATTATGGCTAAATGCTTCATTGTTACAATGATCTTTCTTTCCCTTCTTTTGTACACCACTATGATTGAACTTTACATTTGTAATATTTGCTCATTCGATGAAATAAATAAATTAAAATAAAACAAGATCAGCAGTGCTTTTTGAAGACGATTAAAAACTAGTACTACTAAGTGCTAGATTTTACTTTGATGTAGATTTAGAGTGATTTTACATTTAATATGTTGAAATATACCTTTGTCTTTTAAAGTTTACGTCGATTAGAAATATAAATAACTATAGACCAATCTGTTTAAAAATTATGGCTAAATGCTTCATTGTTACAATGAACTTTCTTTTTTCTCTCTTTTGTACACCACTGTGATTGGACTTTACATTTGTAATATTTGCTTATTCGATAAAATAAATAAATTAAAATAAAACAAGGTCTGTAGTGTTTTTTAAGGTTTGATTAATTGTTATCAGAATTGCCTAATACTTCAGTTAAGTATGTACTATTTGCAGGTTTATGAACAGGGCCCAATTAAGAAAGATCGAAGTCCTGAGTGGAGAATTGATTTGTAGGCCCTCGAATTTTCAAAAAATATTCCTGAATATTTTTCAGAAGAAAACACACACACGCAAAGAAAAAAAAATTATAAATAGTAATTTTAAAGATTACTTGCTGCAGGACATCTCAATGAATAATTTAGAATAAATAGTAAATCAAATAGAAAAATTTGTTTTGTTTGATAAGTTATCTACATCAATCTCATAATAAGTTTAAAGTCTACTTATTCATAATAAATTAAAAAAAAAAAAAGAATTTCTTTTAAAAATGAACATTGCTGGTGATTTAACTTATATTAAACAAACTTTCGTATAAAATAAGTAGACAATTAAATTATCTAAAATTTTGTCTGAGGGTTTTGATATAAGCGTCCCTGAGCAAATGCCTCTTTTGTCCATGCAGAAATCAGGCCCTGTTTGCAAGGCCATTTTATTCTTTGAAAAGAGAATATGGACTTGCAGCGTCTTTCAATACTTTTAGTTATTTTGATGCTCTCCCGTTTTTCTTTTGTTTAATATTTTAATGAGTTCGTTTTACAATTATTTTCTTTACATCTCTAGTTTTTTTAGTTGGTTATTTTCAATTCATTAACTTTTAATTAAGGTATTTCATTATGATTTTTAAGCGTCATAGAAACCTTTCTATTAATAATTCTCGATACCGAGAGTGAATGAGGAAAAAATAAACAGGGAACTGAAGAAATGACTCAATGCATAAGCGAATTATTGAAAAGATGTTTTACTGAATCAGAGAATTATTTAATAAATGATTATGAAGTTCGACAAAAAAGTAAATGAATTTTTCATTACTATAAGCAAATATCAACATCAATATATTCACTCGAACTTTTTTTCTCCATCTTAACCAAAGGGTGCCTTGGCAGTTTCCCTAAGTTGTACGATTTTTGTCCCTTTGATGCAGAATTTTTATTAAACATATTTTTCATGTTTTTTTTCATTATTTTGCATCAATTTAAATAAAAACCATAAAAAATATTGTATTTAGCATTTTAATAATTTATGGCAATGAAATACAGTATGAAACATCGATGCCTTTTTTGCGTTAAAGGTAAAATGTTCCTAATACGGCTTACTTCCAAACAATAATTTTTCAAATTTGCATTTATTTGTAGTTATTTAGATCTAATAAAAACAATTATTCATCATCAACATTTCTATAGTTTAAAAAATAAATTGTTGCTAAAATTTTGAATACGAGTGAAAAAAAATATAAACAGCATTTTTTTTCAGATTTGTTACTTTAGTACAAATATAATTCCGGTAATGTAACAAGTTCTTCTTAGAAAGTATTACACTGTTTTTTATTATTTTTTAAAAAAAAACTAAAATACATTTTTGCATGTAATTAGAGCATGAAAAACTACATATAAATATAAACGGACACCGGTAACCCATCTGCATCAAAATGTTAAAAGATTACAAGCTAAATAAATATTTTAAGCACATTCTTACTTAAAAAAGACTTAATGTATGTTGCATCATAACTCTTTGAGACTATGGTCAGCCTATGACAGCTGAATATTGTGACACGTGCCCTGTATTAAGTGGTTTTAGTTGTATTGCCGAAAAATATTGGAGAGCGTGTGCATTAATGGCACATAAGTGCTAATTCTTGTAATGTGTGGCATTTGAAAAATAAATATCCTGTGTTATAAACTAAGATGTACTATATAATAATAAACTTATTCAATTCATGGTGCAAAAAATTTCAAATTGCAAATGGTGTGAAATACCAATAATAAATGCTTTTTGAAATGACAATTCTTGTTCAGCCGTAGATGAATAATCTGACAATAAATCTTTTCTTATTTGTTGATTTGTAACGCATGCGCTCTGAAAGTCTTGCTAACTAGAATATTTTGCCTTCTTGTCAGTTGGATTAGCGATGGAAGTTGTTTTGGAAGTTGAAGTATGTTCTAATTCAGTTTTTATTTTAAAGTTTTTAATAAATAGTTTATTTTGGCAATTTAGTTTTATATCATTCATTATTCGATGGCTCATATTAGTTTAATTCAAGTTAGTATTCCCCACAGCTCTGAATAGAGCGCAAATGACCCATCCGATATGATTCGAATTTTAAAAAAAAGAAAAGGAAAAATAACCAGATTGACTATCAACATCAGTTCTCAAAAGAATTCCCCGACTTGTTTTGATTCCAGGCTGAAACTTCCATTATATCTCAAACGGTAGCCAAGAACCTGAAACTATTGATAGCATCTCACTATTTTTTTTGTTGGTCTGGCGATTTAAGTGCAGATTCCGACTGGGTTGAAGTGGGTGGCCTGTTTCTATCTTTCCAACTCAATTTATCACACACCAGTTAAGTTGAACAACAGAGTTGTTGAGGTTTTGTCATAATATTCGGCTATCGGAGATTGTCTGTTTAAGTCGAAACATGATGACAGTTAGTTGGGGTTGGAAAAAAAGGCATCTGCTGCTTTTCAGTAAATAATCGCGCATGGTGATCTAGCTGAAACTAGTCTTCGTCCAATTTTTGATTCGCTTTGTTTTACTGCTGGAAATATCAATATTTATGCTTGTGCTAACCAGAGAAAACAATTAAAGTGCAAAAATGCTTTAAATTAAGATTTAGTGTAATGATAATTCAATTCCTAATTTTAGACTTATAGAGAATAAAAAATTCCGGGGAAAGAAAGGAAAATAGTTACATTTAGACGAGAAGAAGGTTCGTAGACTTTAGAGCAAGAATTCCTTAATTTGTAAAGAATTCAATCCTTAAATTCGTAAAATTTAAGGATTGTATAGACCAGGGGTGGCCAACCTGCGGCTCGCGAGCCACATGCGGCTCTTTGAACGATTATTTGCGGATCTCGATAAATGTACCAGAGTTCCCTTTTCATTTTTGTACTATTATATTTAAAAAAATTATTATCATTCTGTATGTTCCGAATTTTGGAAATTTGTACCAGAATCGAAGTATCCTGAATTAAAAAAGGGTGCTTGTCGAATTGTTTCAATATTCGAAACAACGTACCTATGTGAATAATTTTATTCCACTTTAAAATTCGTGGAATCCAAATAAGGATCAGTCTTAACAAACCAGCATCTCAAAGAATTACTGAGAAGTGCTTTCATCAATTATTCACCAAATCTTAAAGTATTATCTAGAGAAGTAAAATAAATGTGTTTAATTTTTTTAATATTTAAATTCAATACACATATTTTGTACTTTTATTTACATGTTTTCAATAAATATAATTTCTGTAAAAAAGTAATTTCAATACCTTCTAAATACGTATTTAATTGCGGCTCGCGAAAAATTTCAAGATTTAAAAAATGGCTCGACTATCAAGGAGCTTGGCCACCCCTGGTATAGACTTTGGCTTTTCGCTTTGTTGGAAATATCAATATTTATGCTTGCACTAACCAGAGAAAACAATAAAGATTTAAAAATGCTTCAAATTAAGATTTAGTGTAATGATAATTAAATTCCTAATTTGAGACTTATAGAAAATAAAAAAATTCCGGGGAAAGAAAAGAAAATAGTTACATTTAGCCGAGAAGAAGGTTTTCAGACTTTAGCGTAAGAATTGTAGAATTTAAGGATTGTATAGACTTTGGCCTTTTTTTTTCTTCCTTTAATAGCATGCATTACTAAGTCGATCGTTGTTACAACAACAGCTACTGTATAACGGTATTTTCTTGGTTTCACAAATAATATAGTGTTTCCTGGTATACATGTCATATATAATGACGTATATAGGGATTCTTGATGAAATCAGCAAGTAAAGGAATTAATGAGTGAATGTATGCGAGATTGCGTGAGTGGTTGAATGTGTAAATGGATGAATATGTTAATAAATGAGTGAAAGATAGATTAAATGAGTAAAAGGGAGTGAAGGAGAGAATTCATAAACAGTGGTTGAATGATCGAGTAAGTGAATGAATTAGTGAGTGAACAAATAAGTGAGTTAATGAATACATCAGTGAGTAAATGAAAAAGTGATAGATCAATATTTGAATGAATGAAACGATGGGGTAAAGAACGCTAATTAGTGAATAGACTAAATCGTGCATCAAATAACATATGAATGTATAAATATAAGTGAATAGAAGAAATAGTGAATGAATGAAGAAATGATTGGGTGAATTAGTAAATGAACTAATTGGATAATGTATGAATTTATGAGTTAATGTGAAAGGAAGAAATAATGAATGGAATAAACTATCGAGTAATTTAGAGAAGGGACTAATTAGTGAATCTGTATGTGAATATATGAATAATAAACAATGAGTGAATAAGTGATTGGGTGGATCTGTAAATAGGCTAATCAGGAAATCGGATAATAAGTAAATATATGAATTCGAGTAAATGAGAGGAATTTTGAATGAGGGAATGCATGATTCAAGAATCAGTGAATGAAATAATCAGCTTGGAAATAAACAAGAAAAAAAAAGTTTTTAATCAACAAATTTGTGGTACATCAACCAAGAACTGCATTATTTTTAATGTTTCAGTTTTTATTTTGAGTGAGGACTTTAAGTGAAAGGTAAAAAACCATGGCTTATTTCAGGGATGGGGAAACTACGGCCCGCGGGCCAACTGTGGCCCGCCGGAAGATTTTATCCGGCCCGCCGACAGAATTTTAACTAGCCGATCAGTGGCGTATATATCTACTTTGTTTAAAACTATTTTTGTTGATTTCTTTTTCAACAAAGTACTGATGACCTTTTCACTTTCATTATTTTTGTTCTACAAAACATAAATTAATTAAAATAGTTAGCACAAACAGCTTTAACTGGTAAAATGTTGAAAGCAAAAGTTCTTTATAGAATAGCTGTAGATTAGCTCCAACTAGTATTTGTCTTTCTCGAGGAGCAGACATATGGAATCTAATATAGGTGAATTGTACTTCACATGAGAGGATGAT
>NC_092208.1:29759524-29845765 GCF_043381705.1 Parasteatoda tepidariorum | reverse complement strand
AATATTTACTAAAAGATTTTTACTAAAAATTAGAATAAAAATATCAGGACAGAATTCCTGATTAATAACAAGCAAAAATTCTCGAAATTACAAAAATACAGCTAAAAGCGAAAATAAGAAAAATATTTGTGGAATATCTCTTTCATTTCAAAGCATATTTTGGCAATAATTCATTTATGAATTCTAAGAAGTTTTAGTAAACCATAATTCATTATAACTCCGTACGCAGTAAAGGTATCTGAAGGTATCCACCTGAAAGTATCGATACAAAAATATTAGATATTCCACCACTTCCTGAATTCTTAATCATGTGTCAGAATTTCTTTTTTTTGACAATGAATTCGATTGTTGGCGCCATGACTTGGCTTTATTTCGTACGTTTACCAAACACATGCTTCTGTCTGGTCTGGCGGAGAAAGAAATTGAAATCAAGAACAACACATTTTATTAAAGAAGAAAATGATAGAAAACCGAGACAGAAAAAGAAAATTGAAGTGATATGAAGAATAACATGAATTTATTTTTATTTTTATGGCAGATGGTTCAAAGAACATTTCGCAAGATTTGACCGCCATAACACACCATATGTTGCCCATTGTGAAATATACTACAATTTTTCTTTCATTTTTTTTTCATTCCGGAAATATATTCAGCTTTTCTTTGTTTTTCTTTTTTACATATCAATTCTATTCCTGGATTTTCTTTGCAATGACCTTGAACTGCATTCTTTTAGAAGAAAATTATTTCCGTTTCTTTGGCAGAAGGCTTCAATTAGTTGTAAAATAGAGTGAAATAAGATGTCATTCCTGTTATTACGTAGCATTGGCTATTTCGTACTATGTAATTTTGAAATATTAGAATTGGGAGAAAATATTTTCCAATTTCTGAAATTCATTCTAAGTTCTTTATTATTATTAGTTTATTATTATTATTAGTTTACACTAATTAATTTATTATTATTATATGTTCTTTAAATTATCGTTTGATGGAAAAAAAATAACTTAAAGCTAATTTTGTTATTTTGTTGAGGAACAGAAATTAAAAACAATTAAATTTTTCAATATAGTGATAGTTGTGTATGAAATATTGTATAATAATCTTGTGATTTGATATCGTAATTGATTTTAAAATTGGGAGCATTTCTGTTGTTATGTTGATTTTAAAAGTATCACTGACGCAATTTTTGTGCGTTGTGTCAATGAGATCTTTTTCTCAGAATGTTTTGAGCTGCAACATATTAAATTTTCAGTAAATTTGGCAGGTCATTAAACTCCTTAAGATTCTTGAGGGGTCCTTTAGTATCGTGAAAACTTTTATGAAACAATTCTGGAATACCTACAGTTTTACTAATTGAAAATGTATATTTTTTATAATACTTATAGTTTCAAATTCTCTAAAGCATCTTGTCAAACGTAAAATTTTAATGTTTAATGAAAAAAGAGGTTATTTTTGAGCTTTAGGAAGTAAGCGTGAGATTTTTGAAGACATTTTATGTAAGATAACAGAAGTATTGTTTTAAAGAACAATATGTGAAATATAAATGCGAATTTTTGTGCTTTTAGGGGGTATATTCAGAATTTTTAATATTCATCAAACGTTTTAAAACTCTGCTGCCTTCGAACTTTTTATGGCTTAAATCCTAAATATATTATTAGCACGTAGAACTTTACGAATATTTAAAAGCAAAAGTATTAGTAAAGAAAAAAAAATATATGACTGAATTTATTAAAGTTAAAAAAATTATTATCGTTTTAACTCATAAAAGCAACAAATTTATAAAATAAATATTTAATATTTAAAACCTTAAAATATTTAAAATCGTGATGTGCATATTGAAATGAGACGTTTGAGCAATATGTTATTTTCATATTTCTGTAAAAAAGTAATTTCAATACCTTCTAAATACGTATTTAATTGCGGCTCCCGAAAAANAGGGAAGACAAATATTTTCAATTTATTTTATGGAGAGTAGGCGGTTGCCATTTCAAGATTTGTTCGAGATTTATTTAAAAGATTTATTCATGTGTGTAATTAGCGCTTTAGTTACTTAAAATACTTTACTTAACAAGATTTAAGTTCAGCAGTTCAGAAGTAATTGCCAGTTTTACTTTAGCAACTCAAAAGACGATGATAGACTAGTGAGGCTTTATTAAAAAAAGAGGCTATCGATTACTTCCGAAACTCAATTTGCATTTTCTGGGAAGGAAAATAAATTATATCTAAAGGCAAATCATCAATTTCAAATTTACTAAGCCTCATTAATTTAAAAATATTGATTCAGTAAAGTCCTTCAATCATTTTCAAGCTTCTTTTTTAATCAATACTTTTTTTATTGATTTTAAGGTGAGTTATAAATTTTATTTATTGACTTTAAGGTCAGTTATAAATTTTATTTATTGGCAATGAGGGGAATTATAACATCTGTTTAATGATTTTCACATGAATCATCATAACTTTTATTTATTTTCTTTAAGCGGAATTGCAACTTTTATTTATTTTCTTTAAGCGGAATTACAACTTTTATTTATTGGTTTTGAGGTGAAGTATAACTTATATTGACTTTCCGGTAAAATGTGCGTTTTAATTGTTGATTTTAGGGTGGATAATTGTCTTTAAAGGTTAAACAACTGTTTTATTTATTGATTTTAAAGTAGTTAATTTAAAAATGTCTATTTCTCTTTTAGATAAATTATATGCTTTTCTAATTAATATTCGGTCAAATACAACTAATAATCATAAACTGCGAGGTTAAATAGAATTTTTTTATTATTATTAAAGGGAATTTTATTAAGATAACTTTTAATTGCATATTTCCAGTCAGTACTTTATGAAAGTGGTATAGACTATCAAAGGTTTTGTTTTACTGTAGTTTACAAAAGTATAGTTTCAGATGGCGAGAAATTATAGTGTGACAAAACAGACGTTAGGTTTCGACTTGAAGTTACTTACTTTTCTCCCCATCCCAAACCTTATATTATTTTTCAGCAATGCACAGTGCACGAAAAGAGAGAGAGAGAGAGAGAGAGAGAGAAAAGAAACGGACTCCCGCATAACTTTTGATCGAATGATCGGGTCTTACGTTTTAAATATCAACCTTATTGGGTCGAGGAAATGACCTAAATAATATTAGTGTAAAATAATTAGTGTAGACGATACTTTGAGTTACGAAATCAGGCATAAAAACGTACTTTCTCTGAATAACACACTTTTTTTTTCCAACGGATTCGGATTTTTGGCCCCCAAAATATAAGGGGGTTGCAGCAATATGGGAAAGATGGTCTCCATACTTTGGTCAGGAGAGCGATCCAAAGTTTGGTCTCCTTAATGCTAATTTTACTTTTTGCATATTTCACAACTTTTGAATCGAATTGAACATTTTTCGCACACAATTATAAAATTCGTTTCAAACGTAATTTCATGCAAAAAATGAATTTTAATAAATATTTATTAGTTTTTGTTGCTTTATTTAATGATAGTCAAAAAATTGAAAGGTGTACATTTTTTTACATAATTTTAAAGTGCGTAATTTTAAATGGCAAAATACAAAATTTGAGCGAAATTGGTTGAATAGTTGAGAGAGAAATCAAATTTAAAAAAAAGTCGTACATTAAAAATTCAACTATTCAGCAGATTTCGCTTAAATTTTGTATTTTGTATGATGTAAAAATTGTATACCTTACAATTAAAATATTTTTCCACTATTATTAAATAAAATGATAAAAAAATAACAAATATTTACTGAAATTTATTTTCTGAATAGAATTATCTTTGGAGAAACGAATTTTCTAATTGTAAGCAAAATGTTTTCAATTCGTTTAGAAAGTTCTCGAGATATGGAAAAATACGCAAAAAGTAAAATTAGCATTAAGGAGTCTACACTTTAGATCACTCTCCTGACTAAACTATGGAGACCATATTTCCCAGATTGAGACGAACCTCTATATTTTGGGGATCAAAAATCCGATTTCGTTGAAATACAGGTATGTTTATTCAGAGAAAGAGAGTGCGTTTTTGTGTCTGCTTTTGTAACTTAAAATATTGCCTGCTCTAATTAATTAATTTGACGTTACCACTGAAAAATGAAGATTTTTTTTTGTACATAAAAACAAAAAAATCATACAAAATTATGCAAACTTTTTTATTTTCTAATCCTGATTTAATTACCTATTCTGTTGGAGTGAAATTTGAAACCAATCATTTTGCTTGGTTATTATTGAAACATCGTGAACATTTTATTTTTAAAAATTCCTTCCAAAATTAATTTTTTTTTTTACCTAAAAAGGCTTTTTATATGTTTTTGGACAAATAGATTATTTTGAATAAGTGCGAAAATTTAATTTCTAATAATGTTTATGATTTTATATTTACCATTTTAAATACATACGTTGACTGCTACACAGTTTCACAAAAAATTTAATACAAAAATAAGAATAACTATTTTCCTGTTTAATAGTTGTAAAAAGCATTATGTATACCATTTTAAATGAAAGGATAATGTAGTAAATTAAAAGTTCAGCATAATATTATTAGATTATTTCATAACATAAGACTATTACATTTAATTTAAGTCCTTAAAGAAATAATAAAATTCTAAAACATAATAATAGCGGAGAATATAACTAATGGAGGATAAAGAAAATATAACAGGTTAGAACCATTAAATATGTATTTTATCTATAAATTTTTACGATTTCGGGAAAATTACGATCTGCTAAAACTTCCATATCTTTAGCAAAGCTCCATACCGACATTCTAAGTTTCGATTGTTTCTTGATCGCTGCAAGCGCAGATTTATAACCATCGCTGAACAGGCGACCCAATTTTGGGTTTACGACATCTGAAGTTCATCTCCGTAGCCTTGTAATTCTGAACCCAATCCAGGAGACAAGGGAACTCCTGGATCAAGTATTGGAAAAAATTTGCCTTTGTGGAGGTCCTTTTGATAGAACTAACCCGCATTTACGTTACACAGGCAGAAAAACCACGAAAACCTCCCACGGTTTGCCTGACCGTCAGTGGATTCTAACCCATTATCTGTCTATCACTGAGAATATTTTACGTCAGCACTGTGGTCTGTGCGAGCCGGGTGCCTAATTCGTATCCACCAACCATCATTAGGATTCGAAACCGGTTCACCTCATTGGAAGGCAAACGCTCTATCCCCTGAGCCACCACTGCTTATAGGTATTAATTTTATAATTTTAAAACCATCGTTGAACAGCCGAATGAATTTACTGTTTACGACTACCAATGCTCTACTCCGTATCCCTGTGATTTTGAACCTAATCCAGAAGACAAAGGAAATTCTGTATCGAGTATTGAGAGAAATTTCGTGGATGACGTTTTGATGGAACTCACCCGCATTTGCGTTAAATGGGGAGGAAAACATTATAGATATTAATTGAAATAAGAAGATTAAAATATATACAATAAAGCAATACTAATAGAGAAGTGGAAATAATTCAGCTTGCAGAAGCGTAAAAATTCGCATTGCTATTACTGATGCCAATGATTCTTAGTTAGTTTTGCCAATATAGTTACTAATGAAATAAAAAAGAGCTGTGTACTATGAAGTAAAATAAATAGATAAATACCACTAATTCCTTTAGGAGAAGCTTAAAAAATTGTCCAACTATTATTGATGCTCAGTTAATTATGGTAATAGATACTAATTTTATAACCGTCTTTGAACAGCTGACCTAATTTTGAGTTTACGACTACCAATGTTCAACTCCGTAGCCAGTAATTTTGAACCCAATCCAGAAGACAAGGGAACTCCTGGATCAAGCATTTGCCTTCGTGGAGGACTTTTTGGCGGAACAAACCCACATTTGCGTTGCATGGAGAGGGAAACCACGAAAGTTTTCCACGGTTAGTCTGATGGCAAAGGGACTCTAACCCAGGATCCGTCTTCCACTAAGGATATTTCACTTCATCACTGAGTTTGGTGCAATCCGGATGAGGAATTCATATCGACCAGCCATCACTGGGTTGCGAACCAGGATTCCCCGAAAAGATTAAACTACATATAAAAAGCAAAATAAATGGAGAAATGGAAGTAATTCAGTTTGCAGAAACGTAAAAGCTCCTCTCCAGATTATTACTGAGGCTAATTATGCTTAGTTAATTTTGGCACAATGGTAATTGGTGCAGTTTAAAAATTTCCAAATATAATTACATAAGTACAGTGTATTATATTGCACTGTTAGAAATTTCTCGGAAAAAATGGTTAAATAACAATTGATTGCATAGCTATTTTACCATATTTAATCAACACAGTCAAATAACCATGAATAAAATAATAATTAAACTGGTAAGCTTAAGAAAAACTGTTTATTAACTGCTTTCACCTAATACGGTTAAACAACCAGAATTTTATCTCACCAACTAAAACCACCTAATGAAGCTACTTAGTTCTTCGCTACTGCGTACATATCATAACCGAGAGGGCTTATCTGTCAATGTCATGACCATCAGAACTGGAGTTCGAGTCCTCGTGCTGACACTACAATATTTTCTCTATTCCGTTCAACACGTGAAGAATTCCCAATGTCCGGCACTCTCCAATGACCATTAACTTACGAAAAGCCGAGCTTCTACATCTAGTTAAAAAAATATAAAGTTTTTAAAAAATGCTAGTTGTAAATGGTTAAAAAACTGTATAGTTTTGTATTCATGGTTTTATAACGATATTTTTGTAAATGGTTATAATACCATAAAGGAAGAAAATGTTCTTTTCCGTAACTGTCCATCCGATTAACTGTAAACTTTACAGTTAATCGGATGGACAGACAGCTGCCAGTTATATTACCGTAATTTTGGAAGGAAAATTTTAACAATGTGGCATATTTGGTATCTATTAAAACTGTATTAACACTGTGTATGTTTAATATAGATACTATGGAAAAAGTTTTTTACTGGACTTCGAAGGAGGCAGCTGAGAAAATTGTTTGATTGTAGAAGATTTTTAATATCATGCGTTTACGAATCGAATGAGCTGGGCAGCTCACATTTTCAGAAGGAATGATGACTCAAATTTAAAGAAAATCCTATTACACAAACCCCTAACGAACAGGAAAAGAGGTAGACCCAGGCTGAGATNAATATAATTATATAAGTACAGTGTATAATATTGGCATATTTGGTATCTATTAAAATTGTATTAACACTGTATATTTTTAATATAGAAACTATGGAAAAAGTATTTTGCTGACCTTCGAAAGGGACAGCTGAGAAAATTGTTTGATTTTAGAAAACTTTTTAAAATCATGAGTTTGCGTCGAGCCACAGCTTCATGTCAAATGATACTGAATGTAGTTAATTTTTATTTTGATAGGATAAACAATTAATATCACGCTTTGGTTAATCTCTTAAATTTTAAAATAAATTAAAATATTACAAAACAAAGTTATTCACAGATAATTCTTCATCTTTTCCTATTTCCAACACGATGCATTAGATTAGTTTAAACTATTTCATTAGTTAACCGACACATTATAAATTTTAAACATTGAAAATGATTATGATTAATGATGATTAAAAATGAGTAATTATGATTTGGAAAGTAACAGTTAATAATGATAATGAAATGATTAAGTAAATGATATTTAATAAACTACTTTTCTTTTCAAATGCTTTTTGATTCTGAATTGATTCGTAGGGCTTTTGATTCTGAATTGAATTGATTCCATAGGGCTTTTTAATTTTCATATTTTTTTCTTCTGAAAACTTTATTATTTGATTTTTAAAAGGGCGAAACTAAAAGATTTTACTTAAAAAATACTTGAATAAACAGTTACATTAATTTGAGGAATGAATTCCTAAATGCGTGAATAGTTCATTATTTCACAAGTAAAATGCATCGTTTTTCTGATTCAAACTAATTCTACCAGCTTGTGAATATTTCTAATAATATTAATTTCTAATAACTTTGTATTCACTATTTTAATTCCATATGTTGACTGAACCTAGTTTTACAAAAAAATTAATATAAAAATGCGAATAACTTATTTCCTGTTTAATACTTGCGAAAAGCATAATACATACCATTCTAAATAAAAGAAAAAATGCATAAAATTAAAAGTTCAGCATAATGTTATTAGATTATTTCACAACATAAGACTATTGCATTAAATTAAAGTCTTTAAAGAAATAATAAAATGTTCTTAAATTTCTTAAGTTTCTAATAATGTGTATATAAAATACCATGTGTTGATCACTGCGCCATGTACAGATCAAATAACCAGATGCCCAAGACATGTACGGCAGTTTTTTCTCTAATATTTGCACTGAAAATAATTATAAATTATTTGTTGAATAAACTAAATTCATAAAAGAATTAACTTAAGACTGTCTTATAAATTAATTATGTCCTAAAATATTTATTCACAAAATACATCCCAAATCAACAAAAGAACAGAATTCATATTTCACAATTACATAATAGATTAGCATTAATTGCACTCGAATTATTCAGATAATGCCCACAAAATATTATTTTATTTCAAATTTATCAAACACTCGTAAAATTAATTAGTTTATTAAAATTTAAACCTATTCACTTCAGTTCACAAATTAATCCTTCGTCTTATCATCTTTACAAAACGCGGCATTGGGATAATTTACACCAGTTCTCTAATAATCTGATTAATGGACAAATTTTAAACAGTAAAAATAATGATTAATACATCATTTTTCTACTTAATTATATCGAAATTAGCTTCTTCAATTCAGAATTGATTCTTTATTCCGCTCCATGTATTAAAACGCATCGTCTTTTCTAATTCGAACTAATTCCACCAGCTTATCATTATTTTTTTCCCCTTCATAATCTACATTTTATATTTCTTTTTATTTTTTCTCTTTTCCAAAAGGTTCTAAAAGGCAGGTTTTGCGTAGATCCAGTAGCCAAGGGTCCATTATACTCCAGGACAGGTGATTACCGCTCTTTCTGCAGGTGAGGAGGCCCCGTTTCCGACGCCAACTTCTTTGTCAATTAACATTCCAAAGATCGCAATCTCTTCTTCTGTTTCTGAAGAAAAAAAAAAATCTTTTTGATGAAACTATCGATTAAAGAGTGGAAATTCGTGACAAATCGGGATCGGGGTGGGGGGTGGGGGAAAAATGGGAACCTGGTTCCGAGGAAGGATGGATTTATATGTTACCTTTGTTTTGTTTTTATTTTATTTACTCTTAAAGTGAAGGATGGGGTTGAGAAAGGGTGGGATGAGCTTATAAAGAGCAAAAGGGGAACAAAGAATGGGGAGAATATGCAAATTAATATTAATTATTTTCTGTTGATTGCGTGAAAAATCGACAAGACGTGCTTAAAAGGAAAATTTAGTTGTTGCAAAAGATGCTTTTAATCTATTGAAATAGATTTTCATTTATTAAAGCAGTATCTGTTTTCTCTAATACTATTTTAAGTTTAGGGAGTTAAAAACAGAAGCTTTTAAGAAATTGCTTAAAGTTTGACTTTCTTTTCTTTATGAGGCACTTACGGAAACCTATATCATATTAAGCATTTTTTTAAAAATATTTTTTTTTATTAAAACAGCATCTGTTTGCTTTTAACAATATTTTTAAATTTGAGGAGTTAAAATCAATGACTTTATCTGCTTAAAGTTTGATTTTTTTTCTTTATGAGGCACTTACGAAAACGTATACCATATCGAGCATTTTTAAATTTTTTTTTTTTGTATTTTGAAAATAAGACATATAATTTAATAATTACTTTTATACAGGCATAAAATTTCTTTTCTTTTCTTTTTTAATTTTTTTACATGAAGTTTATTTTGTAATAATTATTTCGATACAGAAAACTTATTCTTTGTATCAAATTAATTATTAAGTTATGTGTAACCAAAAGTTATCATTTTTATTGAAAACGCGTCACCAAGCTCTATTCTTTCAACAGAAGAAAAGTACCGTTGACAGTAAAAGGTTGAGTAAATTCAAACTTCTCGTTAATTAGAAACTTTTACTTTTGCGTTTAAAAATTAGAAAAATAAAATATTAAACTTAAAACATGTAAATAAAAATGTATATTGATTTGAGCAATAAATTAGTAAATTCCTGAATAATTCATTAGTTAACAGGAACTTAACTAGGAAGCTCTGCAACTTTCTTTATGAGGCACTTACAAAAACGTATACCATATCGAACACTTTGAAATTTTTTTTTTTGGATTTTGAAAATAAGACGTATAATTTAATAATTACTTTTATACAGGCATAAAATTTCTTTTTTTTTCTTTTTTTTTTACATAAAATTTATTTTGTAATAATTACTTTGATACAGAAAGCTTATTCTTTGTATCAAATTAATTATTAACTTATATGTGACCAAAAATTACCATTTTTATTGAAAACGCGTCACCAAGCTCTATTCTTTCAACAGAAGAAAAGTACCGTTGACAGTAAAAGGTTGAGTAAATTCGAACTTCTCGTTAATTAGAAACTTTTACTTTTGCGTTTAAAAATTCGAAAAATAAAGCATTAAACTTAAAACATTTGAATAAAAATTTATATTGATTTGAGCAATAAATTAATAAGTTCCTGAATAATTCATTATTTAACAGATACTTAACTAGGAAGCTCTGCAGCTTGCGCGCTCTGACCACCATTTCCCGTAATTGTTTCTCATCAATCACTGTTCTTTTTCTTAAACATCAATATTTTTTCCAAAAACAAAGAAATTTTTTATCACAAAAGAGACAATTATAGTTTTATGAATGAACATTTGGCCAATATTTTAATCATAATAAAGCGAAAGATTACCTTGATATAAAAATAAATCATTGGCTTTTAGAAAAATCATCCCAAGGAACACAGATTGCGTGACTCATTAGAGACATATTTTGTCATGAATTTTATACTCAACTACACATTATAATTTCAAGTTTTTGTACTTTTTTGCAAAGTAATACAAAACGCAACATGATTTTCTAAAAGAAAGTAAAAAAAAAAAAAGAAATAGCTCGTGATAAGCTTATCTACAAAAATTTCCTTTTGAACACTTCCAATTTCCACTCTTACAAGTTTCTGTAAGTTTCTAAGTCTAACTGGTTTTGCGCAGCAAAGAAAAAGCAATATAAAGTTAAATGCTCATAACAGCGGTGGCTATAATTTTTTAATATAAGAGGAAATTTACTTGCTAAATTAGAGCACCAACGATATTTTGTTTGAAATTTATTATTCTTTAAGCACATTAAATTAGTTCTTAAGCATTCCCGCAACAGCCCGTTGTAAGTCAAAGAAGTCACGGTGGTTAAGGTTTAACAGTTTCATGTCCAACGGCTTGATAGTGGCATTGTGGTCAACACTGCTCACATGCTATCTTTACTCCCCGGACAAGCAAGCGTCCATCGATCTGAAGCTGAGTAGGCTTCAAGCCGTCACTGGGGATCAAGCCCCAATCCTTTACAATGACAGTTTGGTGTCTCAACCACAATGAATTGGCAGAAAATGGTTCTACCAAATGCATTATTTATTGCGTGTTTTACTAAATGTCTGCGATACCTTAAAATATTTACAAATATTTTCTTGCTGACTTTTAGTTCTTGTCTTATGACTTTTATTGATTCTTTAAAAAATATGAAAATCGGAGATACTTCAAAAATTGAAATTATATTTATCAAGAGCGTTTCATTAGCGAAAAAAGGGGAAAAAAGCGGATAGAAATTAAACAAACGTGAAGTAATAGTCAAAACGGATTAAAATATAATAGAACAGAAATATAAGCAACAGCTAATAGCTTCCGAATAGAATTAAAGTATACGCGAAAACTGACAAAAATGAGGTAACATTCTGCAGACACGCTTATGGATAGAATTTACGATTGTCAATTTTGAGGACATTGTAACAACATTACATTTCCTTTACTCATGGATTCGAAAAATCTTTGTTTATATCAGATTTACATAAGAATTTAGCAGCTCATAAGCTCATTACATAGGCACTAAATAGAATTGGCTACTCATTCGATTCATGATTCATATAAATCACTGAATTGATTCAGTGGTTTAAATTCTGGTCTTTGTCTGGAATATCGATAGCTTTATTTAATTTTTAGATCAAATCAATTCCTTGCAACAGGTTTCTATTACAATCAACTCTGATCGTTTTCAATTAGAACTATTCCATTTTTCCAACTGTTTCACAGTAAAAAATTAAACATTTTTCTTAAATTGTAGAGTTCTGATCAACTTCACAAAAACAAACAGAAAAACGAATTGGAGAGATAGTGGCGTTCAATTGAAGCAACAATATTAAAGATAGTCCTAAGCCTTTTTTTTAATTTCACGTCTGAACAATAAGAATATTTTTTTTTTGAAAATGACAAATCTGCAATATTGCTTTTCCTCCAAAGTGCGCATAAAAGAATGTCACACTTTTAACTGCACATAACAATAGTTTACTTTAGCTATTTACGATAACTTATAAATCGAATCAAAGGTGTGTTCGTCAAATTTTTCATACAAATGTTCAAACACACTATTACCTGATAGAAATATCAAAATAGAAGAAATTAAAAAATATATAAAACTGAAACGACAGTCGATATGTTTCAAGAGCATCAAAAATAGGCTGTCATTTTCAAGACTTGACAGACGTTAATGTAATGAAACAAAAATGATTAGAAAAAAGGTAAAGTTGCCAACGAAAGATGAAAAAAAATATAGGTAAGAAACAAAAACTAGAAAAACGAAACAAGGAAAAAAACACAGTGGCCGTGAAGCGAATCAGGGTAAAATGTGTTTTCGCGCGTTATGGAGAGGTGGCGAGGAACTAATGACTCTAACAATAGATCAGCATTCAAATGAATAAAATAAGATTCCAGGGAATCAAGATGAATCGACGTGATTGGTGTGGAAATAATTCTAGCATTGTTGAAATTGAATTTATGCCAAACATACCAACAATGCGAAGCAATTAAAGATTTCTGGAGTTCTTGATTACGGTTATATCTATCATGTTCCTTAAGTCTGAATTTTAATTTTAAAGCGTGTTTAGTTTGCTTGATGGACAAGAGATATGGTAAATGCTTCTGCGATTATCAAGCTAATAGGATTTTTAAGGGACTTAATTTTGATTCTGTTAAGAGACCTGAAAATGAATTAAAAACCAAAACAGATGAGGATAATAGCAATTTTATCCATTGAGTTTAGTGGGATTATTTATTTAACTGACACTCTATTAGCTGTGCGACACATATCAAACCAAAAAATTCTTTTCCCATTATAAGTAAATCAGTCTGAAGTAATGGAAGCAATAGCCTCTTCATTTATGCAATATTATGGACACGCCGTATATGCTGGTTAAGTGAAAGAAATTTTTTTTAATTGCTGTTTTCATTATTGAAATTGATGGAACGATTTGGATCACATTTATTCTAACCAGTTAGTGCTTTAAATCATTTCAGTACTTTAAATCACTCATTATCTTGATTAGGATCACCTGGGGAGTTCGCTTTACCTTTCTCAGGTTCATAACTGTTACTTAATATAACAACCATTGGACGTTTGCGTTAAGAAGCAACCATTGCCTTAAGTCATCTGTTTTAATTGTTTTTAAATGATTCTTGAGTGCAATGAAAACTTTATTAATGATATAATGATTGTTAAGTATATAACTATGTAGGTAAAATTAGCCAAATCCCATCACAATTAAATTTTTCAAGGAAAAAATATTCTTTTAGAGATTTCTTAAGATTAATTTAAAATAATCGAAAGTTCTGCGAAAATGAATATAGACGCTTTTATAAATCTATTGAGCACTAAATTCGTGAAGAAATAAAAATAAAAGATATTTAAGACTTCGTATTTAAATATTTGCTTTTGTTTTCAAGATCTACGCTTTAAATTTTCTTTTCGTTTTTTAAAATGTATGTCTTTAGTGGGGATGAAAGGTAAAAGGGGAGAATATTTCTGCTTTTGCTTTCCTAAAACGAGAAACATCGGGGCCATCAATTTTAAAAGAAATGAAATAGAATTTACGATGGTGATAAAAGTTATGTTAAGGGTGGTATACTCTAAATTTTTCTTTTTAGGTCAAACGAAAAACGGAGTTGTTTACTTGTTTCCAGTCCTCATTAAAACATAGATTATTTAAAAATTATTTATTATTTTTTCTTTTAGTTTTGAGTCTGTTAGATTTTTATGTCGAAAAGCAATCGAAATATCTATTGGCAATAAAAGGGAGAAAAAGTTTACTCATAACATTTATGGATCATTTGTACAGGCGCAGAGGTCCAGTTGAAAGTCTAGCTCTTTAGCTAGTTAGAAAGCGGTTGATTTTCAAAAATTTTCATTTTCCAATAATATCAGGATAAATTCTGCTTGTATGGAAGCCAGAAAACAGTAGTATTAAGTAACGTCATCCCACATAGAGTTGCAAAGAAAATTTAAGCACCCTAATTATGCAAAAATATAGTCGAAATTTTGATTGTCATCAAATATGCATTTTTCAAAATTAGCTCAATAAATTTTATTTTTTGCGGTTAGGAAGCAAATGCAACAAGTTAACAAAAAGCTCTAAGTGAAATTTGAGGGTAATAATGTTTTATGTTTACATGAAAGTTCTTTACGCCAAATTAATAAAACGACTATTTAAAAAAAAAAAAATTGTCTAACTTTTAAAGTCAATCTTCCACTTTACACGAGAGCTATTTTGCAAATAATGAAGGTTTATGTTTGCAAAATAATTAATAGTATAACAAATTTAAAATTTCTCGAAATATTTCCGCTAAATTAGAGTTCTTTAATTAACGAACTTTATACATATTGATTGAATTTAAATTAACAATGAGAATTATACTTGAATGAACAGCAATGAAAATTCAAAATTGAAGTATCGGAATATTCCTCAAATACCGAATAGCGCCAATTAGTGATCTTAATAAATCGGAGCGAAGACTAGGGTCCATAAATTAGAGTCACGTTTCGAAGATGTATGATTAAAACCCATAAACTATGACCAACAGAAAACTAATTACACTTTGCGAACGGCTCCTTATTTAGATAGAACTCTATCTTTGAGAACAAATCAAGCAAAACCATCAGCTACTGTTCACTTTTCATATTTTTATGTTCTTTCATTCCGACAAACTCTTGAAGAAAGAGGGGGATATAGGGGGGGTAAAAATTTTCCTATATAGGCATGGATAGGTGGAGTTAAAAAGGAGTAGAACGAGAAATTATCGTTCTCGGTGACGGTTACAGGGATGAATGGTAGCCAAATATTAATAAATACTTGTCAGCCACAGATTTTCCATTCATTGGTGTTATCTAAGCTTTGCTGAAGAAAATTGTGGTTCCCAAGGTTGTTTTGAGTACACATTAGTCTCGCTGTATATACGTTCAAAAAAAAAAAGTTATCGACGTGTTCAAAATTCTTGCAGGTAATTTCTGAGAGGTTGTTCAGCTCTTGTGTTTTAAGATAAATCTAAACTGATGTTCTCTTCTAGATTTAGAAAATAGTATATAATTTATTGGTGTGTTTTTTTCTTTGGCTACAAGAAATACAACATAATTTGAGTGGAGTATTGCCTATTGAGACGTATTGAGGTATAACTATTATGGAATTTTGAACGGTCGTTTAATTTCTGATCAAAAGATAATTTTTAAATTTGGGGGAATGAATCAGATAAAAAAATTGATTCAAAGAAACCAAAATCAAAACAGAGCTTTGCTTAGCAGATCATTCAACTTAGAGCCTCCAGTATTGATAAGATGTACTATTACTAAATAACATTCCATTAGCTGTTAAAATTTTATTTCTTCTGTTCTTGGTAATAGTATAAAAAACGAAATTACTTGCATAAATTTTTTTTTTGCCCACCCTATAGAATAATTATCACATTTATTATGTGATTTTTTAACAGCTTGTTTTACAGATGATTGCATGACGTAATGAAAATTTAAATGAGTTAAAAATCAGACGCAAGAGAGTAATTTCCTCGAATAAAAAATAATTTTTTTCATCTGATTTATATGTTCGGCCCAGAAAAAGAAATTGGGAGTGAGGATAATTGGCAGCCACATAAAAGAGTATACATAGGAGAAGAAGGCTAGTTTCCATAGACATAATATAAGCCAGTCTTCCAAAGTTTGGTGCATTCCTGTGTACAAAGGAAAAAATAATATTTAGGGGAGCGGCAAAATTCCTTGAAACGGGTTTACTGGGGTTGGGAAGGAGAGGAATTTTATTATTAGTTTGAGCTGCAGTTTTACGCTATTGATAAACAGTAGTGTCGTATTAATTATGATATTTCTTTAGAATACATTCACATCATCCATGTTGAGTATATCTGCTAACACATTTTGACATAGGAAAAAAGAATAAAATAACGGTACGGGAGGCAGTGTACCCAACCATACACGCAGAGTGTTCCAAAAAACGATTTACAGATAACGTACCTCATGATAGTCACTTTGCTTCTAATGCGCATGAGCTGGATCTTAGTACATATGTTGCTCTGCTAAATCTGAGTATGTTGCTCAACTTGAACATTATTTTTCTAGTATAGCACACCACACGGAGTAGTTTCCCACATTAGTTACATATTCGATGAGCTGGACTTCTTCTCCTTACTGTATTCTTTGGCCACAATATGGAAAATCTGCCCCTAATGGATCAGATTAGTGGTTTAAATTTGAGAACCTCAAAAATTTATTTACTTCAGAATTTAGATAATAATTTGGGGTTCCATAATGCAAAATTTTGTATACAATTATCAAACACTCTCTTTAATAATGTAAAAGAAATTAAAAAAAAAAACTTACAAAAGATTAAACAAATTTAAAACGTAACTTTTCTAAATAAACTGTTTTTTTCCACAGCGTATTCGGATTCTTGACGCACAAAATTAGGGAGAGGATGACAGCCACAATATGAAAAGTACACTTTCAATAATTAAATCTGGTAAACGATCAAAATTTTTAGAAAATAAATTTTTTAAAAATCTTTTTTGACCAGTTTTTGGTGGGCAAATATCTGGAATTTTGACGCTCAATTCACTGCATTTCACTTAATTACTTAATAATTCATTTTACAATATGAATTAGTTTGGTCAAATCAGCTAATTACTAAGTTAATCATATTCAAAAAAGTGTAAATAATCCAACATGATGCACATTGTAATAAATGTTTTTACATTAATTTTATTTTTGACGTTAAAAATACTAAAAAATAAAATTAATTTACTAAATATTTGATGTAGTGGCTCCCGATTATTTTCGGTTATGGAACTCTAAATGATCAAGTTTCTTTTGGAAGAATCTCAACTTTATAAATAAAGTTCATTAACACCTGTTGATATACACGGAAAAAAAGTTCTGGTAAATTACCTTATACTTCTGGCTAAAAAACCTCATAGTTGTGTTTATAAAAGCCAAAATATATGGTATTTGAACCATTCATTTGGTAATTTTTTCGTTTATATGGAAACGGTTAACTTGAAATTCATATTTTTTAAAATTATTGCTCTCCTTTTAGCACACTTTTAGTAAAAAATACAAAACTGAAAAGTATATTTAATCAAATGAAAGGTTTTTATGCCATGCTTTAAAGTTTCATGATAAAATTAGAAAAATTCATCACATATTTTAAAACTGTATTTTACTGTTCATTTTACTATTTTCAACGAGTTTCGGTAAAGCTTATTGGTGTTTTCATAGAGACATCATCATCATCATTGTTGCCCAAACAGCCCAATGTGAGCCAATGCCTTCCTATGAAGATTTCTCCCTGACGACTTCTGATTCACCTTTGATCTCCAATTCTTTTCATTAATTGCGAGAAAATCAGACTCCACTGAGTCAGCCCATCTCAATCGCGGCCTTCCCCGCTTTCTCGTTCCTGTGGGTCTAAAAAGCAGTATCTTTTTTATTGCATTGTTATCACTCATTCGAATCACGTGGGTCATCCAATTCATTCTTTTTATTTTTATGTATTTAAAATGTTTTAAAAATAACTCATAGAGACATAAACACGGTAAATTTTTATCATATTTGGGTAGTTTTTTTCCATACTTTTTTTCTCAGTGCACTAATAAAAAAAAGTGCGTACATAAACATATTCGTTCTTTATGTACTTTTACATGTGGAAAAAAAATAAACTAAAAGTATCATTTTGAAAAAAACCGGCTGTCTACGACACAAAATAAATTTCCGATTTTAAATTGCAGCACCACATTTCGGGAAAATCAAGTATTTTTGTAAATGTTACAAAAAAATTTATCTCCCCAGAATTGGATACAAGTATAATTAGAAATTACAAAAATCATTATTGGTTGAAAAGAGCTCGGAACCTTTATTTCTCTTTCAGAGAACCCTAGGGTTCTACGGAGCACCTATAGGAAACTGCTGGTTAACACATAAAATTCAAAAGTAATCATTATATGTTAACCATTTTCACAAACAGCGGTTTTATTTCTGAATTTCAAATAATTTTTATCATTCTAATGTTCTTCCTTTTTGAATTAATTATGCTGCCTTTTAAAGTCGTACCAATAATTTCAAATAAATAAATGAATAAATAAATAAAATGACGAATGTTCTACAATGACCACCCATAATATAAGGATTGCATAAATGAAAGTGGACTAGTAGGACAGCTTCAGAGATAACAGTAACCGACGCCATATAAAGTTATGAAGGAAACTATGAACAGGTTAACCAGCTATATGCAATCTATGGGGAACTTTTCATGCTTTAGTTTATGACCATAACATGTAGTGCTGCTATGGCTCCTGTAGTTTAGAAGTTATCAGGCATGTCCACTTTTTATTTGGGTGACCCTTCCCTCTGGAATCTTTTTCAAAAGAAAAAAAAAAAGATACTGCTCACCGAAGTTTCAAATTAACACTGAGCCCTTCCCGAATTTATTAGTTAATCAAACAGGTTTTGATTTTCTTCATTCCAACTTACTTCCTGGCTGGTGATCTGCCAGATTTTATTGGAGTTTTTGCTTATACTTAAATGTTATTGTTACTCCTATTGTTATTGCTATCTTAAATGTTAGAGATGCTTCATTTTTAAAAAGGATTTTTAAAATATACATTCAGGGTAGTCAAAATGGAACACTTAATTAATGGAACTCTTAATTTTCAATTCTTTTAATATGCCGAAATGAACTAAAAGCGAATACTGTAATTCTTTATGGCAAGAAACAAATTATCATATTAATACATTTAGATAATACCGAGATTTACAATTAAATAAATGTATATATTTTTTTATACTAATCTTTCATTACAAAATTATTAAAATCTAATAAATAATTTTAAAAAGCTTTTATTAACTTTTTTATCTAACAGAATTCACTTTTGCTTAAACTTGCAAAAATTGAGATCACCGAAAATAAAGAAGAGAAGCTACACAGAAAAGAAGCAAATGATGCTAAAAAGAGAAAAGGATATTGAATTACTGAAAAGAGGTACTATAAAATTTTTTTCTGTTATTTTTATATCTTATGATCCTATTTAAGATATCTTAAAAAGAGATTTAATGAATTAAAGGGTTAAGTGACTAAATGAATAAAATTAAAAGTTTTAAATATTTTGTTAAAGAAAAAAAAAACACCACCACACATTTTAAAATATTCAAAATTTTCCTTAAGAGATTAATTTTCATTTTTTTCCACAATTTGGATTTTGAAGTTTTTCATGGGTTTATAAGTACGGGAAGGAAATTATTTCTTTCTTTATTTTTTAATTTATCTACAGTTTGATACTTTTTTTGTTTGTTAAAGTATTTTTCACGAGATCTTCTTTTAGACTCCTGACATGTTTTTTTTTTATTTAATTTATTTTACTCGGGCTAACATTTGTTTTTAGCTTTAAAAGCATATTATTACAGATTCGAGTCTTGATAGAAACAAACAATTATGTACTATGACTGATTCTTGACGTAGCGAATGAATGAAGGACGAAACAAAGAAAAGATGGGAATATGAATCTGTGAATCATGAACATATATGGCGGTACTTTTACTTTCGTTACTTGTACCGCCGGTACAAGTAAAAAGTACGTACTTTTTCTTGTACTTCGTTACTTTTTAAATTTAGTACTTTTACTTGTACTTTCGTTACTTTTTTAGGGAAAAAGTACAAGTATTTGTAACGGAAATATCGAATGAAATCGTTACTTTTTTCTAAAACTCGGTAAGCTTTCTAAAAAAACAAAAAATTAAATTTAAAAAAAATGCTTATGTTTTTTTAATTTATAAAATTAATGTGCAATATATATGCATTCACAGCTAACTTCGTGTTTAAATACCTTCTGTTTCAACTTATACTGCACATTCAATTATTTTTTACTAGCTCAAAGATCACAAAGCTATCTGAAACCCCGTGTTTGCTTTGTTTATGTTTGTGTTTTTAAAACGCGTTTCTAAAGAGTAAAACAATTTTAAATCAATGGTAATTTAAATAAATAAAAATAATAAACTAAAAATTAAAATCAATAGATAAAATTTCTTTTTCGTGCAAATCCATAAAAAGTTTGATATTAAAATTATATTTGATTTTAAAATTATATTATACGATTATATTATAAAATTATATTATAATATTCTTCCGAATTTAAAAATAAATTAATGTCCATAACTTTCAAAATTAAAAATAATTAAATAAATAACAACAATTTTGCAAAAACATTAAAGAACATAAGAATATTATTCAATAAAATTTTAGGTTACTTTGAATTTTCGATTTCCTAGAAATGTACTTTTAAATCGTTACTTTTTTTGTTTAGTACTTGTACTTTTACTTGTACTTTTTACTTGTTACTTTTTTTAAAAATACTTGCACTTTTACTCGTTACTTTTAGTAAAAATACTTGTACTTTTACTCGTTACTTTTTAAAAGTAACGTTGCCATATATGATCATGAAGTACCTGATAAAACAAATTTTGAAAAAAAAAAAAAATAATTATTATAATATTTTTTTAAGAAAAAAATGCTTAAAAAATTAAATTCAGTTAAGAACATTATTCTTTTTTCCCACTAAATAAGTAATAAAAATTAAATAGATTAAAATTTACACAGTCAAAGATTCTCAAATGAGAGAGAATTCTGGTAAAATTACCGTACCTTATGGTAATGATATTTCTGGTACAAAAAATAAGGTTCTAGTTAATAAAACCAATCTATTTGATATTTAAGTCATTCATTTGGTAGTCTTCCGTTCATATGGCATCACTTTACTGGATATTCTGGCTTTAAAAATTACTCATTTAACTATCACAGATTTAGTAAAAATTACATAACTTAAAAATAAACTTAACCGAATAAGTATGCCATGCTCAAAGGTCTTAGGATAAAATTACCAAATTTAACTATATTCACCATTTTTTTAAATCACACGCTGTAAAACCATATTTTATTGTTAATTTTACCGAAATCATTATCAAAGCAATCCGGTAAAAATTACCAAACTTTTTAGTTTTACCATAGAGCCAGAGACACAGTAAATTTTATTACGTTCTGGTAGTTTCGACAAAACTTTTTTTTCAGTGTGGTTGTAAAGCTATAAGGTACTGTCAGTTAAACTAAATTACAATTTTAAATGTTACTTAAAATACGATTTCGCATCGACATTTTTCAACCATTCTAAATTTAAACTCATACGCTTATGCAAATTGAAAATTAAATATTTTAAACGTCTGATGCATTATAATACTGTTCTAGCTTATATCTCCCTGTAATTTAACAAATTAAAGTCTGAAAAGTTTGAAAACTTTTTTTTTAGTGTGGTTGCAAAGCTATAAGGTACTGTCAGTTAAATTAAATTACAATTTTAAATGTTAATGAAATTCGATTTCGCAGCGAAATTTTTCAACCATTCTAAATTTAAACTCATATGCTCATGCAAATTGAGAATTAAATATTTTAAACGTCTGACGTATTATAATACTGTTCTTGCTTATATCTTCCTGTAATTTAACAAATTAAAGTTTGAAAGTGATCTTAGCTTTAAAATAATTTTTTCAGTTTCTTTTTTACTGTTTTTCTTTATTTAAATTAAAATACTTTAATCATACAAATAAATAAACCTCGACGTCTTATTTTATGCTGGTTTTTTTGTTGCATTGTTGGGAAAAACCCCAGTAAATCTTATTTAGTTGCAGCTCTTATTTATTAACAGTTTCCGCTGCTTTAGAAAAACCTTCAGTATTTTCTAATAAATCATTTTCTTAAGCTTAATGCAGCAAAGCCACATACTTTTAGGATAATTAAAAACTATTTCATTCTTTATTTAGATGCACTGTAAAAAATTCCGGATCAAATGATGCACCTAAAGTGCCAGTATAAAATTCTGGCACGTTAGGTGTATCATCCGTGAAATCCATTTTTACCGTAAAATATTATACTGTAACTTGTACTGTAATATTTTTTTAATTACAGTAATTCCGTGATTTTACGTTATCTATTACTATAAGAATTACGGTATTTCAGATTTCGCAACTTGTTCCGGAAAAATGGATTTTACGGTAAAAAGTACCGGCAAACTGAATGCTTGCATTTTTTTACTGTAATTTGATCCGGAATGCTTCACAGTGTAGCCTGATTTATTTTATATGAATTGCAAAAAGACCACTGTAATAAAGCCTATTAGTAAATATCTTATTAAAAGCTTATTGCATACCTAAGCAAATTACTAGAGTAATTGTTCACACATTTCCCAATTAAATTTCAGACACATAGACAGATTTTAATAAGCTTAGAAAGTATCAGTTGATTAGAAAATACTGTCCAATTAGCCCACGGTATCTACGGTAAATAGCAATAAAATATTAATCTCACTAAAATGATATTCCCAATTGTCGTATTAAGACAACCATACTGTCTATGTCCTCTAACGAATAGTCCTCAATCAACGTTTTTATTTTCGATTTCGCTGATCTAATCTTAGTTGATGGCCTAACAGCTTTGAACATTTGAATCGACCGTTTTCAATTTCTTTTCTGAGTCATAAATAAAGTCGCAGTTACATGGCGTAGGCTACTTGTTATCAAGTAATTGTCGCCGTGGACACTCAATACATTACTTTTTTGTGATTCGACTCTACAGGTGATCTTCCACTATCAACTCTTCCAACGCAAGTGCGATGAACTGAGATAAAAGAGTGCTGGGATTAATAGCTTCCTATTTTTAATGAAAAGTTCAGATAATTGAATCGTAGCCTACTGGTATTAATTAACGACGAAAGGAAACTATAACAGCGGAAATGGAATGTTGCCTATTTGGGTGGTATGAAAATATCTGATGAAAGCAAAACATAACTTTTTGGTATTTTTATTTTCTGAATAGCTTTTTTAAAATCATGAATTTCGTTATTTTTATTTGATTTTTAATAATGTTTGATACAGTATGCAAGAATATGTATTACTTGAGATCTGGAACATGAACTTCTGCTAATCCAGGCACACATTTAGCGTATCCTTTAACAGGACAAAATAAATCTTGTGCCCTCTTCGTGTGAGAAATGAAATTCTTTTAGGTAAAAAGGGACACAGGATGTAGCTGGGTTAAAGACGCTGTATCTAGGCATTGGTATCTGGAACTTTATTTTTATCTGGTATTGTACTTGTATCTGATCCTGTATCCAGGAACAAGGATTATTTTGGATCCGCAACTGTAAGTAGGAACCTCAAATCTAGGTATAAATTTTTCAAACTTTGTATCTTCTCTATCAGAAGAAAGTAAATTTTATGTTTTCTTCATGCGAGAAATGGAATTTGGGTAAGCAACAAGGGATGCAGGGATTAAGCAACAAGGGAGACATGATCAGATTTATAGACTGTGAAGTGATAAAATATAACATGTCAAAATGAAGCAAGAATAACCAACTTTAGCGTCTAATCGATGATTTTAGAGATTTTACCAGGATCGTGATGGTCAAGGTCTACCGCAATCAAGCAATTTTCTCGAATGAATTTGCACTTTAAGTTCATGAATATTATTTCAATTACTATAGAGATATCCAAGCCAGAAAATGAAGTCACAAATATATCACCAAGTCGGAACTGTATCAATGAAAACAATAAATCAATAAATTGTTGTTTGCACCATTCCTATTCATATTCAAATCCCAATTGAAATGTGTTCCTATTGGTTGCTATCTGTAACTCATAGATCATTGATGGATTGATAATGCACATATAAGTGAAGTGACGTCAGCTTAGACATCTCTATTAACATTGTGTTATTTAGCTTCATAGAAAACAGTTTCAAAAGCGTAACTGTGAACAAAAGAAAAAAAAAGTTTCAGATTATTTAGAAACCACCACAAATTAATTGAAATCATCCTCGTTAATTTTACTTTTGCTTACCTACCACCATCAATGAGACATACATAACTAATAAAAAATAATTTATAAGCTCGTTTTTGATTCAAAGAAGCTTTAAATGAGCAAACATCGCTGAGGTTATTCTTTTAAATTGAAAAAGCAGAATGTCTTCAATTCACCATTTTAACAATGCTGAATGCTAAACGTAGAAAAAAAATTTCAAGCGTGACTCTCAAATGGATTAATCGAATTTTTTGAACTATTTTTAGGATCTGGCAGTAAAACTGCCCTTTGAAACCACTTCTGGAATTACGGGATTCTGTCACAAGAAGACACATGGATGACCGACACAAAGTTTTCTTTTCATTATTATAAGTTAAAGGAATTCAAATTTTTGATTTATGTCGGTAATTTTTAATTATAAATAATTTAATTTATTTGTATTTTAATTATAATTGTTTATAATTATAATTGTTTATAATTATAATTGTATATNTTTAGCATTGCGTCATATGTTGTTCCTACTAAATCGAAGTAGTTGTGTTTTTTTCATATTATACCCAATTGAAATCATCCTCGTTAATTTTGATTTTGCTTACCTACCACCATCAATGAGACATACATGACTAATAAAAAATAATTTAGAGACTCGTTTTTGATTCAAAAAAGCTTTAAATGAGCAAATATCGCTGAGGTTATTCTTTTAAATTGAAAAAGCAGAATGTCTTCAATTCAGCATTTTAACAATGCTGAATGCTAAACGCAGAAATATTTTTTCAAGCGTACCTCTCAAATGGATCAATCGAATTTTTTGAACTATTTTTAGGATCTGGCGGTAAAACTGCCCTTTGAAACCACTTCTGGAATTCCGGGATTCTGTCACAAGAAAAAGACACATGGATAACCCACACAAAGTTTTCTTTTCATTATTATAAGTTACAGGAATTCAAGTTTTTGTTTTATGTCGGTAATTTTTAATTATGTATAATTTAATTTATTTGTATTTTAATTATAATTATTTATAATTATAATTAAATTATTATTTTCTAATTACAATTAATTAATTATAAATAATTTAATTTATTTATATTTTAATTATAATTATTTATAATTATAATTAAATTATGATTATTATCTAATTATAATTAATTAATCATAAATAATTTAATTTATTTATATTTTAATTATAATTATTTATAATTATAATCATTTATAATTATAATCATTTATAATTATAATCATTTATAATTATAACTGTAATTAAAAATTTTTATAATTATAATTATTTATAATTATAACTGTAATTAAAATTATTTATATTTATAATTATATTAATTATAATAATTATAATTATATTAATTATAATAATTTAAATATATTTTAATTACAAATAATATAATTTTTAATTATAAATAAAATTAAAAATATAATAATAGCGTTGGACCCGGTGACATAATTTACGGAGTGTGAGTTTCCTGTACTTTCTTCATGAATCCAAATATATTTTAGAAGAAATAAAAATAAAACTTCAGTTTCATATGGCATACAAGTAGCAATATTTGTAAATGTAAGGTCCTTATAAACTATACATAATATTTTCATGTTATTTAAATTTAAGTTGTTTTATACATGATGATGAAAAAATGAAATAAATTCCTGTATGTCTTCCTTTAAGTCTGTAATCAAGTAATAGAAAAAAAAAATCATTACTTTTTGTTCTTTGCTGTTTTTTCTGAAATCAGCTTTTTGATTTTTACGAAAAACAAGTTTAGAAACGATTTAAAAAGGAGTCTCGGAAGTTATCACATGTGTTTGTTTGCTTTCTAAAAAGAAAATCTTAATAAAAAATAATCTGCTGTTGCTATAATAATCTGCAGCGCCCGCTACCGTGCTGGAAAGTTTCCACTATCGGGGCAGTGGATAACATATTGATAAATAAATACTAGGAATAATAAATAAATACTACATGCAAATATCATTAAATATGGGATAAATAAATAATTTATGAAATAATTCTTTGCAAATTTAGTTAATTTCATGCTGAATACATCCAAAAATATCTGTATCTTCTTTACTTATTAACAATAATATCATGTGACTTTTCTTTACAGTGAGAATGTACGAAACGGTGAAATACCAATTATCTCTTTATAAATTATAATGAAATGTAAGTTCGAAACTTTTCGTGTGTAATTTTTAAAGTGTTAACTAATCGCATTAAAATAACTGTTTTAATGTTCATTGCTTTTGTTCAATAAATTCACGAACTTTTGCATTGGAACTTTTATAATACTCTATGCTTGCAGTAATTGAATCGGTATAAATTGAATTTCCGGTTCTATTATTTTTCAACAATGAAAATACTTTCCTTTTTTATATTATTATTTTTTCAAAAGAGCGAAATTAATTTATTTTTGTCTCGTACAGAAATTAGAAGAACGGTATTGGTTTTTTACCAAACGTTCCTTATTTTTAAAATTTGTGCTGAAAAAGTAACTGAAATTAATGTGGTTTGATGAACGAAAACTATTAGTTTTATTTATTCAGTTTTTTTTTCTCTTTTGAAATACGTAGATAAAAGAGAGCATAATATCACTTCAATTAATTTCAACCAGAAATTTGCTGATTTTTAATTTAATTATTAATTAAACTGATGAAATCTTTAATGAAAGATAATATTATTTTCGTATCTTGAAGGCTAATGAAATTATTTGCCATCTAGACGGACAAAACAGAAACTTAATTATAGAGCTTAACAGTTTCTAATTTTATGTAAAAATCTTATTTCTTTTTTCCCCAGAATTTCAACAATCTCATTACCGTCTATAAAACATGATAAAAAATAAAATTTCTTTAATTAAAATAAAGGATAGTATGAACTTCATCTCCTATATTGTCAAAGCTGGATTAATGGTGATTTATTATTATAAAGAAATAAAAATAAAGTAGCAAAAAAACTTTCTTGAAATCTATTCAAAAAATATTTTTTTCTTGCGCAATAATAGCAGACTTAATCATGTTAATAAGCGTTTTTCTTTTTGCTTCTTTTTCAGATTTCTTTAGGGTATTAAGAGACTAATGAAGACTTAAAGAAAGAATAAAACATCGCTATAGAAAGAATACTTAAGTTTGCAAATCACATAAAAGTTATTCTTTTAACAGTTTTTTTAACAATTCTTTTTTTATCATTATGAAGTGTACTAAAATATTAAGCACTTTAGTAACAAATTTTTTTAATAATTTATATTTCCTCCCCTCTTTAAATTGTGTTGACTTTTTAGACTTTTTTTAGTAGTTCTTTAAATAATAATATAAATAGTTTATTATAATTTATTAAACGACTTTGTATAATAGATAAATCATTGACAAATGCGTTACATACCTTAAGAATTCTTCCTGTTAGGTACATAATCCTAGTATCCTTAAAGGAATGTAATGTGCATTAAATCTTAGAACATTGCCTCCAAAGTTGCAATTTGAAGAAATTTTTGCCTTTAAAAGCAGAACCTTCGCTTGATTTTGCGAGGCTTTAAGCAAGAAATATGAAGGACCTTCTAAATAAATTCTTTTTGTGGTGCGCCTACAATCAGAACCTCAGATTTTCTCTCTTACGATGAAACTTTTTTGGTAAATTTCTAAAAAGGAACAGTTTAACATTCTTCAAACATTCTTAACATTCTTTTTTCTTTTATTTTCTCCAAAGTTAACTTCATTGTTTAAGTCTTATGTTTTATACAAAGAACATTAGTTGCCATTAGAAGTGAAAATATTGTGTTTAGAGGTCGCGTCTAAATGAATTTTACTTTATTTGAAATTTTTTGCATATATATATTTTATGTATATAAAATTCGAATATTTGGCGGAGGGTCCTTCAGTTTTGTAAGAATGTGGGGCTCTGGACGAATGCCCCGCTCATCCCATCTTTGCACTGGCTTTGTTTGGAAGCTTATTATATCATCTTTAAACATTTTTTAATAAAAGGAAATACTTTACTCACTTTTACCCCCCAATATATTTCGAAGATTTCTGATTAATATGAATGCTTTAAAATGTAGTTTTAAGACATGTTTTTAATAAAAGTAAGAGTAATTCAAGTGAAAACAACCTTAGGTGAAATGGATGCTTCTTTAAAATAAACTAAGACATGGAAAGCGATAATTTTCTTTTGAATTTTTATTATAGGGCAAGAAATAATGATGCTTCAAATAAATAATAATTCTAGTTCAGCCTTTTTATTGCACTGCAAGAAAAATCACCGATAAATACTTAATTATTAACTGACGCTACCATTCTCTTTCCATAATTAAAGTAGCAGCTGATTTCAGAAGCTAATGAAAACGATATTATTATCGAATGAGCAGCTGAAAATGGGTTCCAACTGATAATGACTTTTACTTATTTTTACTTCTGCGTTGTGCGATAAATAGTGTTACAGAATACTTCTCATTTTCTTTACAGTCACGACATCCCTGAGGTAAGGTCCATATGCACGTGATCAGGCATGGACTTTCAATCACCACCAAACGATTTTTTTTTTTAAGATCTTTAATTTTACCCATCACACCCTTTTTTTTTCTCTAGACCTTGACGCTGCGGCAAGTTCTAATCGATCAAATATAAGATTCTACGATTGCGTCTTATGACACTAGAAACTAAAGAAAAGAAATAGTTAGGGGTGGGGGTAGAATTAGAAACGAATGTACTGCTTTTTAAAAAAAGTATAGGAAAAAGATAAAAGGTAGGGCAGTAGCTTTCGAAGACTACATTTTTCTTTTGATGGAAAAAACATAATAAAGAAGATAGAAAAGAGAAAGCGTAGTAAAAAAAGAAACACGAAAAACGCAATTAGGGAACTCTTGACCCCCGTCTGTGCTACCGAATGTAAAAGTTCTTTTTATTTGTTTTTTTTCATTTTTTTAGTGGCAGCAAAACAAGAATACTAAGCCAAATCCTTAGAAGAAAAAGAAAGGAAGAAAAAAAAAGAGCACCTTCCAGGTACAAACTTGAAATGGGAGGTGGTGTTCTTTTTCTGGATGCAGCAGTAGGTGATAAGAACTAGGAGCTTGGTGCAGGGGGGTCCTGGGCATCCCTCTTTAATATCAGAGAGCCCCCTCCCCCAGCTCGACAAAAATCATGAAATAAAATGGGAGGGAACTTTTTTCCAAAGATTGGACAATGGATACCGATTGACTTTCAACCAATCAGAATACAGGGAAGGCTCAGTTTAATGTTTCATAATTATCGGTAGCTACTTTGGTCCGACATGCCTGATTGGCTTTTCTAGTTCGTGGAGGGATGGTTCTTTGAAGAAGATTGCGCAAGGTAATTTGATGAGGGGGGGGGTAAGTGGTAGCACGAATATTAAGAAAATGCAGACGATTTAGAAAGGTAGGGGGGTTTGAGTGATGCTGACGGAGACGTGCCAAATACAGTAGCGGCCTGATCATTACCACCAATGCTTCGCCCTGTCATAAATCTGCGGTCAAGGTCATATTTTGTCTGACCTAAAGCATGCAATGCCGCCGGCATTTAGAGGGTATGCTTAGGTGTGTATGTACTTTTTTTGGTTTTAATCTCTGCTTTATTATGGTTTGCTTGTCTGTTTCATTATTATTATTTTTATAGATGCAGTGGTTGGCGAAATTGAACGAGGAGAGATAATTTTTTGTTGTTTTGCTTTTAAGAATTTGCCTGAGAAGCGCATAAGGTCATGTCAGTTATGGCAAAGAACTTTTTAAATTAAAAAAAAAAAAAAATGTGGTTCATCGTCGGAAATGAGGGAGGGTGATGGGCACGATTTCGCTACTGTGGGCTACCTGTTGTTTGGTAACTTTCTTTTTAATGATTTTATATCAGTGGGATTTAGTTAAGGTGCTTGGCTTAAGTTCGCATGTTTTTCTTTCAAATTTCTTTAAAAATATTATTTTTGTCCGTTGAATCGAATTTCTAATTCTTCTAATTGAATATTCTCAATTATTATATCCGAAGAGAAAAGTATTTTGATTTTTTGAACATTTTCCCAAAATTTTAAACTATTTTGTTTAATTAGTAAACTATTGCTTTTATTACTTTTATTATAAAGTTTGGTTGTTGATAAAGCCTAAAAGTTATTGAGATAAGTTTAATATAGTGGATGATGTAGTAAGTAATATTATCAATCTCTTGCATCGAGCGCGCGAGTAAAAAAAAAAGAAAAAGAAAAAAACGTGAACTTTTCACAGGTAACACGACGATAGGACTCTAATCAACCTATGTGTCGTATGTCATTAGAGATATTTCATGACAGAAAGTGAACGAAACAGTTATTAATGCCAAGATTTGAATCTAGTGATTTTTAGAATAATTGATTTTCTTCATTTTAAAAATTTTGTTATTTTCTTATTTTACATAAATAAATAAATAAATAAATAAATAAAAAGAGTTGAACCGACGAAGGGCAAGAATGGTGAGTACAGTCGTGAGCAAGAAAGGCTAACTTTGTGCTGTAACCAGAAAAAATTTAAAACAACGTATAATAGCGCAAACATTATCTGAAGTGACAAGCATAAAACTGTATTAGTACTATAATGTAACTTCTCTTAAGTCCTGTTACATTGTAGGATGGGTCCTATAGTAGTAATCCTTAAATTAAATTTTAGTTATACTTGAGCGTTTTAAGTTAATTAGATTAGAAATTAGAAAGATCATCACCATACTATGTATAACTCCGAGTTACATCCTAATAACCATTTTTCAGCTCTTCTTTGAAGAAACTCATTTATATGTAAAGGAATAACGGGATATATTTATTCTGGTTTATAAACTTGGAGTGAATTTTTTTATTGAAAAGGGCATGGATGATTTGGCACCACGTTTCAATAAGTGTTCAGCTCACCAAGTTTAAATTTGTTTAAATATACTTTGGTATGATATATCAATCAATATTTTTTCATATATTTATATCCTCACGAAAATTCCTTTTATTTTTTTTACATATCGTTGTATTTTATACCTAAATAAAAGTGTTTTTAAAAGTGGTTTAAACAGTGCTTCCATTTTTGGGATTCTTGTTGGGAACATACATTTTTATCGTTATTTAAGTATTTCTGGCAATTGTAATAACCTCTTTGAATATTTCCTGTGAAATTTAAATTAAACATTGTAACATGCTTGGAATATCGCTAATGACAGCTAAAGAGTTCCAATTTAAGAAAGTTATTCAAAAACTTTACTAAAAAAGGGGACGAATTGTGGTTTAGGGGATAAACCACTCGCCTCCTAATAAGGTAACCCGGGTTCGAATCCCATCGTTGGCTGGTCGATACGAATTCCACACCCTGCTCTCACCACCTACAGAGCTGACGTAAAACATCTTCCTTGATAGACGGATCATAAATTAGTGTCCCCTTGGTCACTACCTTATCGTGGTTACCATCGCCACTAACTTATCGCTACGATAACTTCCCATGGTAACCACCGTCAAGCTGACCGTGGGGGGTTCTCGTGGTTTTCCCTTCCATGTAACGGAAATGCGGGCTAGTATCATCAAAAAGTCATTCGCTAAAGCGAATTTCTCCCAATACTTGATCCAGGAGTTCCCTTGCCTTCTGGATTGGATTCAAAACTACTATGTTACTGATTTGAATATTGGTAGCTGTGAACTCAGAATTGAGTCGGCATAATCAATGCAGGTTTCAAAATAGAAAATACAATAAAAACGAAATTTAGAAAGTACGTTTAGAAAAATTCTTATAAAAGTATACTTAAATTTAAGTTATAACTCGAATATAAAAAGTTATGCTATAAAATGTTGCATAAATATATATATATATATATATATATATATACCTTCAACCATATAAAATGCAAAAAGCGTAGTCTGGCGCTTTTTACATATGTTTNAAGAAAAAAAAGGATGAATATATATATATATCGAGAATCTTAAGAAATTACCATATAATAATTAAAAGAGGCTCTGATATTGGCATAATGCTTCCTGTCTATTCTAATTCGCATTGGCGATTATGCGCCAATATAAATTGCTCAGTAATCTGAATCACGGTAGATTACAACCATACTTGAAGTAAACCAATCACGAGTATCTCTCGTTGATAAGCACTTATTTCTTGCTCGAAACCTATTAGTATCTCCATCCGTGGGAGCCCCTCTTCTTTTTCAGCTGAACCTGACCTTACTCTCCCACCGCACCCACCTCTTATACCTTCTTCAACCCCTCAGGTGATTCCAAGACAAAGTGAAAGGATGGATTCTAATAAAGAACATTCTGCACTGCTTTTTCAAAATGTAATTATTGGACACCGAGCATCCAGTGCCACCGCCCATCCCTGGAGGCTCAAGAGCAACAAGGGATGATAAGACGCAAGGGTGTGGAACCGACATTGTGTCACAATACCTGAAGGCGAAAAAAACCTCTATTATCATTATGGATGTTCGGTCGTGTTTTATGGGAGTATTTTGTCTTCAAGCATGTTTAGTAATAGGAGGTTGGATGCTCGGAATGATATCTATTAGATGTCGCCACGATATCTATTAGATGTTCTTGGAGGGTTCTTGGGGATTTTGTAAATGGGAAAAATACTACTGGTGAGCGACAACCTAATATTAAGAAGTATGTGATCCAGTGTCATTTTTCTGGTCCAAGGTAGCTGATGGTGACTAGACTAAAATACTGGTTGGAATGATGTATCATCACCATAATTTTGTTTCCGAGAGAGCAGTGCTGTGTTTATTGACTGATGAGGTTTTAATTAAATTGTTCTAAGCTGGGTGCATCGTCGCCAAGATGTATTCTGTCACTGTATAATTTTTTAGAGTCAAAACTTAGGGTATTATTTAGATTTGCTAAGATGCAATGTCACGAAATTCAATATTAAAACAAATGGATATATTAACAGGGATAAGGAATGAAAAAATTCTAAAAAGAAAAATTATACTTTATTTTCGCATTTCAATGGTAAAAAAAAAGTTTGTGCTTTAAAATCCTTCAAAAAATTGAAAAGAGTCTTTAGTTTTTGCTCGAATTTTAATTTTTTCTTCATAAAAGAATACTTATTTCTCTCACCTAGTGATGAGAAATTTTAGTAATAAATGAATTCCAAATCATACAACATGCATAAAAAAATTCCAGGAGTTTTAGGGATGAACACGTCATTCTGATGGCACACTGAAAAAAACTATGGACAAAATTACCAGATAATAGTTAAATTTACCATTTTTGGCTCTATGGGAATACCAAAAAGCTCAGTAATTTTTACCAAAGCGCTTTGGTAATGGTTTTAGTAAAATTATCAAAAAAATATGGTTTCTTAATATGTGACAAAATTTGGTAAATGTGATAAAATTTGATAATTCAATTCATTCAGTTAAGTTTACTCTTCGTATTTGTAGTTTTTTACTGACCTCATTGAGATTGTAGCAGGCTGCGCAATATTATTACTCAATTACCCTTATGTTTTAACATTGGACTTTTTATCTGAGTGTCTAGAATTAACATATTGCACTTTAATGTACAGCAATTGCAACAAAGAGCAGTTACAACTCATGTTACGTTAGTTGTCATGTTATGTCATAGAGCAGTAGCAACTCATGGTACACAATGTAAAAAATAATTCCGTTTAAAATTGTGGCAAAAAGTACTGGCAACTTGACCCAGTAAAATCCATTTTTATTGTAAAATTCTATATCGTAATTTTGACCGCACTATTCATTTAATGACAGTGTCAGTATTCAGTAAATATTGCCGTAACAATTACTGAATATGAAATTTCTTGCTCCGTCAAATTTTACAGTAAAAAAGCACTCAGGGCACCAATACTTTTTCCAGTGTTTTTTTTCCAGATTTATTTACAGTGCGCAAGCTAGTGAAATAAGAAAAAAGATGTCTTAAAATGTGTTTCACAAAATTGTTAAAAAAATTATTAAAAAAATGTTAAAAAAAACTGAAGATGTGCTTTAAGGAATTAAGAATAGGGTCAATTTTTGACTTCTTTTAAACTTTTTGCTCCTTCAAATTTTACAGTACAAACGGGTTTTATGGTAAAAAGCACAGACACTCAAGGTACCAGTATTTTTTATCATATTTTTTCCCGGAAAAATGTTTTCTCCCTAGTAAAATAAAAATAAAGATGTTTTAAAAGATGCGTTACAAAATTAAAAAAAAAACTGAGCCATACTTTGGAGAATAAGTAATGGGGAGAATTTTTGACTGCTTTTTAATGAAATTTTTCCGATTTGTGTTACATGATTTTCTTCGTTTTTATTTAATGCAATATCATTCCACAATTCAAAACAATCCGAAACTTTATAAGAATACGAAAAAAAGAAGGTAATATCATTTTGGGGTTGAAATGTCCGAGCTCTTTTCATGCGTAATTCGAATGTCAAGACGTCAGCTGACAGTTCCAAATGACCTTCTTCCAAGAATTTCTTACTTCTCAACGATCATGTTCTTTTCTTTCTCATATCGAATTCAATAAAAGATGAGGGGCTATATATTATTCGAAAGGAATATTAAGCTTTTATCGAATAAAATTAGATTTCGAATCAGTTATTTTAAAACTGAATAATTAATAAGTACCTGCACTTATAAGTACCGGCAGAAGGTACTAATAAGTACCGGCACTTTGGGTGCATCATCCGAAAAATCCATTTTACTGCAAAATCCAATTTTGCCTTAAAATACTATACAGTAATTTTTGCAGTAATATTTATTTAAGTAGAGAACTGACCATGTTTATTAATGTAAAAACCTCATTTTCCAAAAATTTCTATGTGGAAAAAGTTACCATATTTCGAGCACTCGAAAATAGAAATCCATTCTCCAGACTCCCTAGACGGAATGAGGAGAAAAAACAGACTTGAAACCAGAAAACAAAAGGTTTTCCTATGAGTAAGGTGGAACTAATATAAAGGTGGAAAAAAAAAACTAGAAAAATTACTGTCACGAAAAGGCAAATCAGGTCGGATGCATTTTCAAGCACAATGGGGATATCGCGAGGAACTCATGTTGTTAACTAAAGAATTGGCATTTACATGAATGAAGCATGATTCTGGAGCATCAAGATGAACCAATGTGACATAGGTGAAAGAAATTTTAATATTATCGAAACTAAAATTGTACCCTGGGTTCTGACAGCGTGTAACAACGCTCAAATTAATAAATTATTAACAAGTATTTATATTATTAACTTATTTCTTATGTAAATTGTTCATATGTATTTATTTTACTGCACTTTTAGAAATTTAGAAGCTCGCCGAACCGTACTGTCACACAACTTTTCCGTAATCTTAACGCAGCGACAAATTGGACAACATTATAGTGCAAATAAACGCTTGATGAATTTAATCACGCGGTATTATGGTTAATATACAACTGGATAATATTTAAATTTAACATCTTGTTTAGGATGCAGCAAATTTTCTAGATATTAAGGTACGAAGTTCTGACATTACGGTTTAACGTTGAACTTATTACTTAGTGTGCAACAATAAATTAAAAAAGGTAAGATGTTCTTCCAATGGAATATTAGAAGTTTTTAAATGTTCAAAAAAAATATTTAAAATTTAGAGTTTTCTATAATTAATTGAAAATATTCTAATTTCCTTATTACAATTAATTAAAACAAAATTAATAATTACAAAAATTTTTTTTTCTTGTATTTAATTTGAAAAAAAATGTGGGCTTCATTTTTGAATGAATGAATTCTTTAAAAATTTTAGTAGATTCTAGTGTAGAGCACACCATTTTAATCCTTTAATTCAAAAGCCTTCTGTTTAATTTTCCCCAAATTCTGAATGAGAGCAAAAAACAAAGTAAATTTATTAAAAAGCTTTCATAGAAAGACTTTTTACTTCAATTTTTTTGTTTCTTTACTCTTGCTTTGTCTTTTTGAGAAAAAATAGGATTCTTCTTCCTTGAAAAAAATGAAATTGACATCTTTTATTTCGGAAAATAAGAAATGTTTAATTCATTAGGAAAGAAATCCAGCATTTTGTCTGGATTTCATTTCGGTATACTTATAAATAAAGTTGTCTCTATTGAATTGAACTTGTGTAGAATATATTTTTGGTACNATATATATATATATATGAAGAATAAAACAAAGAAAAATTATAGACATATGTAAAAAAAGGGGTGGGAAATAATAAGTAAAAAAATAACAAACAACAGTTTTAAAAAAATAAGAAAAAGAAAAAAAAGGATGAAATTTCATTTAAGAAACCGGGAAAAACAAGATATAATCTTTTTATCAGCCCACACGATTATATCCGCAAAACAGAGTGCTTTCTGATATTGTATCAATAAAGACGAAGCAAAATGAATTAATACAATAGTGTGAGGAGCACTCAGAAATTTTTTTTATAAAAATTACAACAAATAAAATAGAACACAAAAAGTAGAAATAAGTAAAAATAACACGTAAGAACAGAAAATAAAATAAAATAAAGAGAAAAAACAGTATAAAAATGGACTATAAAGCGAGTAGCGAAATCAGATCAACTTACATGGACGGAAAATTTTTCAAGAATGATTTAAAAATGTTTTCGCAGAAAGATTGCCAGATTACAAAATATGAAAACAAAAGCGCAAATTGAGTGTAACAAGAGGGTTTTAAAGTGTCGTTCTTACTACACTGCTGAAGTGATTTGTTATTGCAGCTTCAGCACAATAAATGAAACTTATTGTTTTTCTTAACTTTCTTCGTGCTTTCTTGTATTTATTAATATATATATATACGTGTATAATGTATATGTATACATGATATGATACAGAATCGACTCATTGTTACGACATTTGCAAATCTGACTCCTTGCAAATGTCGTCAGCATTTTGAAATGCACCAGGCTCAATAACTTTTAAGCTTAGCTTCAGTCAATATGCTCTTAGGTTAATTGGAATATTTTCGAAAGCTTATAAAATTAGACAGAATTTGCTGAGAATTATTGGAATAAACCTTTAATGAGGCTATCTAAAATTATACTTTTGTCTCTCTCTAATTGTCTGGAATTAATCAAACCTCACTTTGCATTGAATGATTTATTTCGGAATAATCCAAAAGTCATCTGGGTTTACTGCAATTATCCCAATAAATATCGGGCACTGAACACATTTTCAATGAAAGTGGTCCTCTACAAAATGATAGAGGCTGTTTGCTAAGCGTCAAGTAATGCATTTAACATGCAACATATATCCGTAATGTCTCAAAAAAATATTAATTTATACACAATCTTTTCAAATAACGATTAAATAAAGCTGAAGAAAAATGGATCATCAATGATTAAATTACAATTATTCTTTCATTGAAGGACAAATGCAGTTTTAAGTATATTTTAAAATTAAAGTTTTATGCCTTGGGTTGGAGAATTGGGTTATTTGTTAGATTTTGATTTTTTTCCCAATGACCAAAAGCTTACTTATTTTCTAAATATCGCAATGATAACTAATTGATCTTATGTAATTATTGGGGATTGCACTTTTAAAACTCAAATGGTCACAATTTGTTAATGAATGTACTGTAAGCCAAAAAGATAAAAATCCAGACCCCCTGAATAACTTTTGATCTAATGATCAGATCTTCACTTTCTAGAGCTCAATCTTAATGGTTCAAGGCGGTGATGTCGAAGATGGTAATTAATTAGCGTATACGATAATTTAACTTACGAAATCAGTCACAAAAAAGTACTTTATTTGAATAAATGCATATATTTTTTAGCAACCATCTAGGAAATATGGTCCTAATAGAATGGTTAGGAGAACGGTCCAAAGTTTCACCCCTTAATGTTAATTTTACTTTTTGCGTATTGCGCCATATCTCGAGATTGCGCCATATCCAAAGATGTTAAAAATTCATTTCAGTAAAAATGTATCCCTTTATTTGTTATTTTATTTAATAATGGTCAAAAAATTTTGAATTTTAAAGTATAAAATTTTTAAATCATTTTATAGCTTGCAATTTGTCAAAATTGCATCAAATACATGTCACGTACTTTATTTGAATAAATATATATATTTTTCATCAACCATCTAGGAATTATGGTCCTAATAGAATGGTTAGGAGAACGGTCCAAAGTTTGAACCCCTTAATGTTAATTTTACTTTTTGCGTATTTCGCCATATCTCGAGAATATTTTACGCAAATTGAAAAATTTTTGCACATAATTATAAAATTAGTTTATCCAAAGATGTAAAAAATAAATTTCAGTAAAAATTTATTACTTTTTTTATTTTATTTAATAATGGTCAAAAAAATTGGAATTTTAAAGTATACAATCTTTTAAATTATTTTATAGTTTGCAATTTGTCAAAATTACATCAAATGCATGTCAAAATACGAAATTTGAGCAAAATAGGTTGAATAATTCCTGAGAAATTAAATTTTAAATACTTGACTTTTTTGAAATTCAATTTCTCATGAACTATTCAACTGATTTTGCTCAAATTTTGCATTTTGACATGGAAAATTTAATTCCTTAGAGTAATGTAAAAAATTGTATACCTTTCAATTCAAAATTTATGCGACCATTATTAGATAAAATAATTAAAAATAATAAATATTTACTAAAAGTTATTTTGGCAGGAAATTATCTTTGGATAAACGAATTTTATAATTGTGTACGAAAATATTTCAATTCGCTCAAAAAGTTCACGGAATATAGCGAAATACGCAAAAAGTAAAATTAACATTAAGGTGTCCAAACTTTGGAGTGCCCACTGGACCAAAGTATTAGGATCATGTTTACCATATTGCGGCAACCCCCTATATTTTGAGGGCTAGTATTCCGAATCCGACGAAAAAAAAAGGTATGTTCATTCAGATAAAGTACGTTTTTGCATCTGATTTCGTAACTTAATTTATCGTCAGCACTTATTAATTAGCATATTTGAGGTCACTCCTTCAAACCATTAATATCGAGTCTTACAGCGGGAAAATCCGATAATTAGATCAATAGTTATTCAGAGTGGTCCTTTTTTTTAGCACTATACATTAAAGGCTTAGAGCTTGAGATCGAAAATAAAGTTTTCACTAATGGACACTGTGAGTCTAACAGCATGGCATGGATTTAATTTACTTCAGACGAACTGATTGATTCAACATTTTTCCATCAGACAATGCCACTAAGAATCATACAACGTCTTTTCACAGAAATATCAACGATTATAATATATATGGCTGATATCAAAAATATCAAGCATATCATCAAAAAACAAACATTAACTGCAATTCAATATATACCATGCATTTTAATAAGAGGACATGCAACATTTTTGGAACATATCATTTATTTTTCATAATTCGAGGAGAATAGCACATGAATATGTGAAAAGATTAAGACCAGTAATCATGGCATGAAATTTTTTTTTATTTTATATGAATGCTGAAAAATTATTGTTTAGAAATTTTATCTTATTTTTTAAAAAAAATATCTTACTTCAAAATTAAAAAGTTTTAACAGTTAATTAACAATAGCTTAAATGTATCATTTTTTTGTTGTAGTTGGATACATAATCATTGAAACTTAAACTTAAGACTATGTCAAGATTATTTTATTTATTTTTATTATAAAATAGACATAAGAAAATCTGTAAATGTTACATAAAAATCCTGGAAATTAACACTTCTACTAAAAAATCCTGGATTCTAATTACAGATTCTCATTTTATAGCTTTTCTTTGTACATAAGTACTGAAAATTGGAGAAAATATGCATTAACATATTAAAAAAGGAGAATTCAAACATAACTTTTTTTTAAATTTAACAAAAAAAAAATAATAGAAAATGAAAATTTATCTTGAATAAATACTTATGTCAACAAATGTATGGCTATAAACGTGTAAATATAATTTTTCTTACACTTATTAAGAATCAAAAAATCATAATTTTTACAATAAATTAAATTCTAAAGCAACTTAATGGCCATTCATGTAAAGAGAATCCCATTTTGAGTTACATTTTACATTTAAATTCAATTTCGTGCAGTAAAAATCTTAGACAAACAAACTAATTACTTGAATATAAATTTTTTTATAATTAAATCTTTTAAAATCTACAAAAATTATTTATTTATCTAAGTAAATATATTTATATATTTATTTTGCAAAATAAGATAGTTGCTTATTTTTGAGTAAAATAGATATAAAGGTGTAATTGTAATATATATAAAAGGATAATTGCCTGTTTATAATAGACGAAATTCTTTTTTTACGAAACAATATAACTGAAATATATGCTTTCGAGCAATTTATTGAAGTGTAAAATTTTTTAAAGTTATTTTTATTAAAGATGTTATCAGTTCATTTTTGAGTATGAGGTTTATTAGATTTTCTTTGCGAACAACGCTTACGATTTTCTTTTTAAATAACGCATGAGATTTTCCTTTCAAAAAGAGCATGAGATTTTCTTTTCAATAAGTACATTAGATGAGCTCAAAAGGAAAATTAATGAAATTATTTTTTTTCCAAACGCAGTAAACAAAGAAACATTACACGGGAAAAACTTTTCATGGTGAATTATTTTTTAAATACATTAACAATTAAAAATGTAGAGAAAAATTAAATCGGTGAAACCAAAACTAAACTATATAGTTTCAACGCTGAATTTTTTTTCAAAATTTCAAACATTAAACAATCATGACAGGATTAGATGCTATTAGGAAGGTAATTTTGCTATAATTTGCTTGAAATTTAAGGGAAGAAAATCAGCATTTGAAATTTTACATTGAAGAAAAAGTATGATCAAAACTACCAGAATATGGAAAAATTTATCATGTTTCTGGCAGCATGGGAACAACAAAAAGCTCGGTAATTTTTAAAAAAGCACTTTGGTAATAATTTTATTAAAATTAGAAATAAGATATGGCTTTATAACATACGATAAAATTTGGTAAATGTGGTATAATTTGGTAATTTTATCATTTTACTTCATAAAAAATTCTTAATTCTGCAAAATTTACTTTTCAGTTTTGTATTTTTCACTAAATGTAAGGTAATAAGAATTATAATTTTGTAAACCAGAATTTCCGGTATCTTGGTATCATATAATTACCAAATGAATGTTTCAAATACTGTAATTTTTAATTTTATTACCCAGAATTATAATTATTACTAATGTTTTTTACCTGAAACGTCATTAGATTATGGTAATTTTACGAGAATTTTTTCCTCGGGTGCGTAATTTACTCTTGTATTGTCTAAATGTTTTTTTTAATATATTGAATTCTCATTTACTAAAATATTTGAAAGAGAATTTACCATGAAGTGTTTTTTCCGAGATAAAGCTTACTCTTAAATCTCATTCTGCTAGATGCTATTCTTCATTTTACAACTCTGCAAATCCATGGGACGAATTTGGACACGGTCCCCACTGCATTTCGTTATCCGATAAGTACCAGGCTGAAGTCCATGATGGTAAATAAACTAAGTCATGCATGAACCAAAAAACAGAAACAGAACAAATGCTAAAGCCGATATCTATCCAACTACCGAAAACTTAGATATTCGGTAACCCAAGATAGCGATGACATTTAAGAATGCGGAAAGAAAAAAATGTGACAGCGCGATATGGCGAAGCAAAAGCACACAAAAATTGTAAGAAAAGAACTATCTTGGGGTCGTCAAAACGATGAAGAATCGGTTCATTCGTAGGTACATCGTTCGATTGTTGTCAAAATAACCCCCAGGCTGCGTTTTAATTAGATTAGGCAGGGGCTGCTGGTAGGGCGGTAAGTAAGACAGTTCACTATCTAGTGTCAGTTTTAACTTTCGCTTATTGGTATGTGGTCATACGGGCTTATAGTCGCTTGGATAGAATGGATTTCTGTTTCAATTTTTTGTAACTTCTTTTTCTTTTTATCTATGGGCGGGCCGGTCTTTGATGTTCAGGCTATCATGAATGCAATTTTCTGTGCGTGGGAAACAATAAATGAAATTCCTTTTCTTATTTTGTTTCTTTCTGAAGTGGTCTTTGGAATCGGTATCCCACCCTGATTGGTTTTCAATATTTAGCAATCGGGGTTTCATAAGATATATGTCTTTATTTTGACATATGGACTAATTTATATGAAATTGAATAACATAAAATAAATTTAATATGAGGCTTATAGTTATTTTTTTTTTATTATCAAGAAATTGCTCAAAGCGCCAATATGAATTGCTGCGAAACTTTTCTGAGCAAGTATAGATATTTCTTATTTTTTTTAAGGAAGGTACGAATGATGTTCAGTAATTTTCACTTCTAAAAGAGAAAAATAGGTAAAATAAGAATTGAAATATATATTATATACATAAAGTATAAATTTCTGATGATAAATAATGTGTAAGATAAAATTCAAATTTCTGACAAACTTTTATATTTTTTGTAAATTTTTTTATTTTTTATATTTAAAGTTATTTTTATGGCATAGGCATAAAATAATTGTCATTAATAATATATTCTGTTGCTTCCAACTTTTTTAAATTTGTATTATTTTGCTACATTGTAAAAAAATCCTGGATCAAACTATGGTTAAATGTACCGACATTCAGAATGCTGGTACTCTTTTCCGTAAAAATTCTGATATATGAGCAAAAAATCTGATATATTGTAATTTTTACAGTAATAATTACTATAAAATCACTGATAAATGTTAAATATTTTACCATAACATTGAATTTTACGGATGATGCCCCCAAAATGCCGGTACTTTTCGTAATTTGATCCAGAATTTTTAACAGTTTATTCATGTAGCGTTTGGTTAAAAATGTTAAAATTGTTTGTGTCAATATATGGCCTAAATTAAAATTCCCAACTAATCCAAAAACTACATTCTTAGATAAATCTACTTGATGTTGAAACATTGCTAGCTTAAAAGTAATAAAATTATTTGCGGCACTATAAATCACAAATAAGGATATCTATATATCCCAAATACTACACTGTTAGATAAATCGGCTCAATGTTAACCTTTTCCAGCTTAAAATTTTTAAGATTATTTGTGTCAATTTATAGCACAGATAAGCATGCACACACAAGATGGAAACTCCAATCTTAAATAAATCGGTTGAATATTGAACCAATTTATTTAAAATATCAGTGTGATTTTAGATTGTTGTGTTAACTTCCAAAAATTAAAATTATCTGTATTAATGTATAGCGAGAATGTTTCTGTTCAACCCAGATGTTATATTCTTGGATAAATCGGTTCAGTGTAAATGGTTACTTCGAACATACATAATGTGGAGCAATAGAAAAAAATTTAGATGCAATATTAGTGCTTGAAAAATTTTCATAAATTCATCTGTTTATTTTTTCAATAAAAGCTGTAAAAAAAAATTGAAAAAAAAAAAAAAAAAAAGAAAAANAAAAAAAAAAAAAAAAAAAAAAAAAAAAAAAAAAAAAAAAAAAAAAAAAAAAAAAAACTATTCCAGAATTGTATAACTTAGACAGTTAAAATTTTTAAAATAATGTTAAGGGATTTAATTTCTTCAGAAATTAAATTTTATTTTATAGAATTTTTCTCAAATTTTTTTTCAGAATTTTATTAGAAACTGTTTTGAGACAGAAAATATAAACGTTAATTTAATAAATCAAATGCGAAATACGTCTTAGGCAAAATGGAGAAATTTTTCGCTTTATAAAAAAAAATTGTATTTTAAATTGCTTGTACAGTTTTGTTGATTATAATAAATAATTTTACAGGCTCTGAATATGTAATTTAATCAAAAATGGTTCCTTACTTAATATGTAGTCTGTATTAAAATTCTGATAAATATTATTTTTTAAACGTGACTGACTCATTAGTATTTCTTTCAAAATCTTTACTTAAAATGATGAAATTCATTTCAGAAGCTCAAAAATGGCAAGAGGGAATCCTTTAATTAATAAATTTTTGGTATGCTGTCGAAGTGAAATGTGAATGAATGCTTTCGTACATATTTGATTAAAAGCAAAATTAATTAGCAGTTTTTAATATTTAAGAAAAGTTTTTATTTAGGTAAGATATGTTGTCATTAAACTTTGATAAAATCATATGATATGAGTGAATTTTCATAAAAGGAAGTATTTTAAGCTTTAATTTAATTATACTGCTTGGATTTATTGAAGTTCCTTGTCCTAACTATTTAAATTATAGATATAAAATGTGTTTTTCATTTAAAAAATTATAATTTTTTTTTCTGTAGTTAAAAATTTGAATTTTTATATAATTTTTTACATACTGTAAACTTTTTTTATATTAATTCACATTAATTTTTATATTAATTGTTATAGTTTTTGTATTAAATTTTCATGTACTGTAAAAATCTCTGGATCAAATCAAGGTATAAAGTACCAGCAATTTGGGTGCATTATCCTTCAAAACTATTTTACCGTAAAATAATATACCGTGATTTTATCGTAATGTTTATTTAATTAGAGTGATTCATTAATTTTGCTGAATGGCAATAAAAATTAAAGTATATCAGATTTTTTGTTCTAATATGCTCCGGTAAAAATGAATTTTAGGGTAAAAAGTACCTAATTTTTACCATAATTTGATCTCAATCATAAGCAAAACAGAAAAATGTGCAACTAAATAATAAAATTTTTTAAAATAATAAATTTCATTTTATTATTCAATGTCCTTTCGGGAGGCTTTATTATGATTAGATTAACGAAAACACGCTTTTGAAATTACAACTTATCAAAAGAATGAACGATCAAAACTTATCAACAACTTATCAAAAGAAAGAAAGATGAACGATACTGAACATTTCAGATTCAAGCAAATGATTTTTCCGATAAATCAGCAATTTAGTACATAGCTTGATTTTTCATTTCTTTCAATTATCGTTGACGTTGCATTAATTAATTTTCAAGAAGCATGTTTCAAAAACGTTACTATAAAGAAAGTAAATATGTTATTTCAGTTACACTGGGAAAAATTATGGCACAAAATCCCTTCACCATAAAATCTATTTTCCCCGCAACATATTACGAAACAAAAACTCTAATATATTGTAATTTTTACAGTTATAATTACCTTAAAATCCCTGAATGACTCAAATTAAATAAATAATTATGTAAAAATTAAGGTATAATATTTCACGGTAAAAGTTTTTAACCCTAATTTAATCCAGGTTTTTTACAATATAGATTTCAAATTAATTTATTGTATTTTAAACGCTGTCCCTTTATGCCATCTGCAATAATTTTATTTAGCTTGCGTGCTACAATGAATCAACCATGAAAATTAAGGAACGTGCAATAAAATCCACAGATTGAAACTAGTTTTTGAATAAACAGAGCTGTAAGCTAGTAACCATCACTATTTTTAGTTCTTAAATATTTGGAAAGGAATAGTGTCTGCAGTTTTAAGTGAAACAATGCGTAATATTAATGAAATAAAAATAATTTTTCATACGTTTCTCCCAAACGGGTGAATTAAGATATTTAATTAAATGCCCTTTACTAAAGCTCCTTATAGCCGGTATCGGAATTTCAGGAATCTCGCTCAAACTGTTCTGGATTTATAGGAGAAACACAGGAAAATTCGTTCTTTTACTATCATAGATTTGCTTCAATTCTTCGTTTTACTATGATTTTCATTCGATAACTGTTGTCATACAACTATGAAATTGTTATTTTTTTTAATATAATCAGAAAAAGTTAATAATATTAACAATGAAAAGTTATGTATAATTGCCTGTCTATTTTACATTAAAAATTTGAGTTGCATAAAGGTATCAAATTGGTTGATAATCGGTAATTTTGAATAAAATTTTAAATTTGATTTGGTTATAAATAGAACTTATGTACAATAGTTTTCTAAGTCCTTTTAAATTTTTGTTTTCCAATCTTTAGAGTTTCAGTTTGAGTTATTTTTTTTACTTTCTGACGGAAGAAACAGAATAGCAATTACATAATTCAAATGAGTTTTAAGAAAAACGTTGATTTTGAGATAATCTGTTTACGCTAATACGCATTACAGAAAAAGTTTAAAATAAATTTCTTTGAAACTTTGTATACAGATTTTGCATAATTTTAACTAAGTTTGGAATTAAAAGCTAAGGTCTAAGTATAAATTTATTGTCTTTATCATGCTTTATATGGAATATTTAGATTTTTAAAAAGAAAGAATCCATATTGAACGAGATATTGAGTTCAATTTTGTTGCATATTTGAATTTTTAGTAGATTTTTGTCCAAACTAAAAGCAATCATATTATTGATATAGATTTGATATTATTGCTTTACAGTTTTTTGTATTGGCGTGAAATAAAAAAAATAGTAGTTTCATATTCAAGTGTGCCCTTATTCTGAAAAAAATATTTCAAAATTTTTTAAAGTTTACTTTTAAAATAACTATTTCTAATCTGTCTCATTTATTTCAAATATTAAGTATTGTGCACGATTTAAAACCTAATAAAAATATGCATTTCTAAAAACATAATATCATCAGTATTACCACCTATCATAATATCTTTATTATTTCTAATTACATTACATTCATATGTATACATACATTGTGATCCTTTTATTACAATAAGATTTTACATAGTGAGAAATATTTAACTATTATAATTAAAATATCTTAATTCATAGATATTGTAATTTACAAATTTATTTTATATTATTGAAATTATCGATGAAATTGTTTTGCTTGAAATCAATTTTTCAAAGTTTTCGAGTAAGATATTGATGTATTCCGTTTTTATTACAAAATAATTCGTTATTATAGCTGCCTAAAATGAGCGGTACCATAAAAATTTTAAAAAAGGTTAATTTCAAGGCTTAACTTCGATTTTTTTCCATTTCATGATATCATGAGGACAATACAAAATTATAGCATTATTAATTTAATTTTTTTTACATATATTACGATCATTTTATCATAGTAATAAGATTTTTAATAGCCAGAAATATTTTGGTAACATTTTTAAAGTTTCTTAATTCATAGATATTGTAATTAACAGTGTTTTTTTGTATGATTGAAATTATATATGCAATTGTTTCGTTTAAAATCAATTTTTGAAAAGCTTTCGAGTAAGATATTGATTTACTCTATTTTTTAGTACAATATAATACGGAATCATAACGGTCCTAAATTAGCGGAAGCGTAAAAATTTTAACAAGGTTAACTTCATGACTTAACTGTTATTTTTCATTTTTTCATGATATTAATAGGACAATGCAAAATTCCTGCATTATTAATTTCACATCTATACATACATTACGACCATTTTATCATTATAATAAGCGTTTAAATAGCGGGAGATATTTAAGTAATATAGCTAAAATATCTTATATCATAGATATTGTTATTAACAACGTATTTTCTTATAATTTTAGTTATTTATTTATTATGCGTTAAGTCATTTATTTATTTATAATATGAGTTATTTATTATTACAATTTTTCAAATTTTAGTGGGATAATGATTTATTTAACTTTTTAGTGCAATATAATTCGGAATCATAACGGTCTGAAATTATCGGAACCGTAAAAATCTTAAAAAGATTAAATTCATGGCTTAATCATGATTTTTCCTCTTTTTATGATATTATGAGAAAAATACAAAATTTATGGGACAATATCATGATTCGCAGTGTAATGAAGAAAAATTAAAGATCATTAATATTTGTTCTTATTGTCCCGGCAAAATTTCTCCCTGCTGATTAGCGGATTCTAGTAATTTTGTAAGACTGCAAGTCTCTGTTCCTGTGGATTATGCGGGTTGGGTTCTCAAAACTAAACCATAATTACCTTCTTTAAAAGAAAGTCTACCGTCTTTAGTTCTGATTTTTTTATCATTAATTTTTCTTCCATAATCCCGATAATATTTTCTTTTTCGAAGTTCTTTTACCGTGTGGCGCACCGCTTGCTTTACGATACCAATAAATTGCACCTGCTAACTATTTAAAAAGATTCTCGTTAAAACGTCTTTCCGAAAAGCTCCTTAATGCCCATTTGCTCGGAAGTTATACTTTTAGTTTTAGTATTCTTTTTTTCTTTCTTTTATCTTGAAAGAATACTGTCTAGAACAAGTGTAATAGCTCGATTTAGTAAAGTTCCATGAAGCTGTTGAGAAAGAAATGAGCTGATTTGAGTTGTCTAATGAAAGATTTGTGAAAAACATTCATCAGCTTATAATGCTGTCAGGATGGATTATGTGGTTCTTTTCTTTGACGATTAATTATCCACCGACAGCTTGTCGTTATTATTGACATTTAACTCAGTTACTATCGCATTATAGTTTTTAGAATCTAGAGTAACTATTTGGAAACTATTCTATTGCTGTTATGAGCAATATTATAGTTGTGTATGAATGTCTTTTGAATGTTAGGTTCTGTTCTTGAACTTACTATAATAAAAAACTATTGAAACCTTGAAAAATTTTTTTTTTTGCTATGAAAATTACAAGAATGAAAAATTGTACAATTCTTTAGATTTGATATAAAGTGTATTTGGTGAAAATTGTAAATTATAATTTTTAAAATTTGTTTTTCTCACTTAATTCCTATTTTTTCTTTCGACTATAAAATAATACAGACTAGTATAATTGCTCCATTTAGTAAAGTTCCACGAAGATGTTCAGAAAGAAATGAGCTGATTTGAGTTGTCTAATGAAAGATTTGTGAAAAACATTCGTCAGCTTATAATGCTGTCTGGATGGATTATGTGGTTCTTTTCTTTGACGATTAATTATCCACCGACAGCTTGTCGTTATTATTGACATTTAACTCAGTTACTATCGCATTATAGTTTTTAGAATCTAGAGTAATTATTTGGGAACCATTCTATTGCTGTTATGAACAATATTATGGTTGTGAAAACGAATGTCTTTTGAATGTTAGATTCTGTTCTTGACCTTACTATAATAAAAAACTATTGAAACCTCGTAAGACTTTTTTTTTTGCTATGAAAATCACAAGAATGAAAAAGTGTACAAATCTTTAGATTTGATATAAAGCGTATTTGGTTAAAATTGTAAATTATAATTTTTTTAAATTTATTTTTCTCGTTTAATTCTTTTTTTTTCTTTCGACTAGAAAAGAATACTGTCTAGTATAATTGCTCCGTATAGTAAAGTTCCACGAAGATGTTGAGAAAGAAATGAGCTGATTTGAGTTGTCTAATGAAAGATTTGTGAAAAACATTCATCCGCTTATAATGCTTTTCTATTGCTGTTATGAACAATACTATAATTGTGTAAGAATGTCTTTTGAATGTTAGATCCTGTTCTCAAACTTACTATAATAAAAAACTATTGAAACCTTGTAAAACTTGATTTTTATTAAAATCTTGTTTTTATTTAGGAAAATAACTGGAATGAAAGATTGTACAAATCTTTAGAATTGACATAAATTATAAATTATAAGTTTTTAATTTATGCTTCTAACTTAATTCTTATCTTTTCTTTTGACTGGAAAAGAATACTATCTAGTATAATAGCTCTATTTAGTAAAATTTCACAAGGCTGTTGAGAAGGAAATTAGCTGATTTGAATTGGCAATTAAGAGATTTATGAAAAACATTCATCAGCCTATAATGTTGAAAGGATATATCATGTGGTTTTTTTTGACGATTAATATCCACCGATAACCTGTTGTTATTATTGACACTTAACTCAGTTATTATCGTTTCATAGTTCTTAGAATCTAAAGTATTTATTTGGGAACTATACTATCGCTGTTACGCTAATATAATAATATAAAAAACTTATAATTTGAAGTATTATAATATAAAATAATAGATTATAATAGATTATAATATAAAATAATAGAAACTTCTCGGAAAACATGGTTAGAAAAATATTTACTTAATTGTTTTTTTTATACCAAATTCATCATAAACAGGCAAACAACCATAAAAAGAATGGTGTTCAAGCTGTTAACTGTGCAAATGTCATTTATAGATTATTTTCACCTAATGCGGTTAAACAATCAGAATTTTATTTTCCACTAACTAGGCCCACAATCAATGAATATCGAGCTCACGTTTTTTTGAAAGCTGGAAGCTAAAGCATGTGATAAAGATTACGAATTCATATATTTATTTTCCATCATCGGATTCTCAATGCAACAACGGATGTCTTAAATGTTATAGTTATAAGTGTGTGGTAAATATTTTACGAAGTCAACCAATTCCTTGCAGCTGGGCTCATACTTTTGCCAAGATGGCTAATCTGTCACTTATATGACCGGCTGAACGAGATTTCAAATCCCACGATGTCACCACAATATTTCCTTCTGCTCAATGAGAATTTCCAGTGTCCTGCAATCTTCAGTTGATAAGTCTGGACTATTCAAAACCAAATTCTCAGTCCCGCAGAAATGGCAATACCATAGAGCTGCTGAAATCAAAATAGTTTAGTACTTACAATCTCTCATTATAGATGGCACCAGTAGGTAAACTAATTAAGCACCCTTCTACAGTTCACTTGACAAAACACAACTCAACGACAGCCCAACTCCAATATCCATTACCTTAGGAAAAGTCTAACATAATTTAACTCGAATGTAAAATTAAATTAATTTTTTGCGGTATTGAAACCATGTAGTAGTAAATGACTATATAACCATATAGTTTTGAATATACGGTTTTTTAACCTCACTAGTTGTACACTGAGAAAAAAATACAGTAAAAGCTAGCAGAATAAGGTAAAATTTACCGAATTTTTGGCGCTTAAGCTTTAAGTAATTTGGTAATGATTTTGGCAAAATAAAGAATAAAATATGGTTTTATAATATGAATTAAAATTTGGCAAATGCGATAAAATTTGGTAATTACAATATGATAACTTAGAGCGTGATATAAAAACCATTTCTTCTGTTAAACTTACCTTTTAATTCTGTATTTTTTACCAAATTTGTGGTAATAAGAACTTCCAAAACCATAATAAATAAGAACTTCCATAAGATTTCCAAAACCAGAATTTACCCATAACTGTTGACATATCGACGATAAAGTTACCAAAAGAATGGTTTAAGTATCGTATATTTGGTTTCATTATTAAAAGTATTATTTTACCAGAAATGTTGTGCGATACAGTTTGATAATTTTAATATAGTATTATCCTCCATGTAACAAATAAGTTTCGAGCATTATGAACTTCTTCATTAGTTATACTTTGTTACCAACTACATGCTTCACTTATAATTTTTTTTATAATTTTTTGTCACATTTCAAACGTAAGTTATTGTTTGTTATATTTTTAAACATATAATTCGTAAATAACATACATAAAACCTATTTTATGCGCTTTGAAGATACTAGTCATGATTTATTTTACAAGGTACTTTTTTGATAAATGAATAACTATTCCAAAACTGCTATCAGTAAAATTTTTTTATAATTTAATATCAAATAAATTAAAAATAAAATTCATTTTTTAGTCAGAGTTTCATAAAAAAAAATGCTTGTCCCTAAACAAATACTTCCGTCATATTTTATCTACGAAAAATGAACGATTCCGATAAAATCAAAAGAGTTTCTGAACAAATCACGTATAATTCTTCTTTTCATGTAATGCATAGCTCAACATATATAATTTAGCAAGTCTTATTTCATAAGAGTAGATAATAATCACGTAAACACTGCTCAAAAATGATTCAGGTGTAAAAAACGTGAGTTGAAGAAATGGTTAAAATTTCATCGCCGATATAAATTATTATGAATTAGAGAAATTCCTTATGTTTAAGAAAGAACATATTCTTAGAATTTGAAATTCGTTAATCCAATGATGTATGGGTATTTTAGAAAAATTAGCTATTTTTTTCCTTTAATGTGCAATTATTTTCAATGCTGCTATTATTGGTCATAGAATTTCAGATATTTTATAATTCTAAATAAAGATATAAACGGTTGCATAAATATGTGTTTATGAACCGTGAGGCATTTTGGCGTGATCATAAATATTCATGTATTTCATGGAATTAACAGCATCATTTTTTTTAAAAATATCGTGCATTAGTAAATTTTAATGTATTAGTATTATGATATAATGATTAGTTGTATACATAGTGCAAAAGAGAAAAAAAATGAATAACTTTTGATTTAATGACTGGATTTTCATGTACTAAGATTCAAGCGTAAGGACGTAAATATACTAAGTAATTTGTTCGGTTGATAGATTAATAGTTACGAATAAATACAAAAACGTACTTTGTTTGAATAAACATACCTTTTTTTTCGGCAGATTTGGAGTTCTTTCTTATATAGGAGCGAGCCGCAATCTGGGAGACATGATCCCGATAGTTTGAACAAAGAGCAGCTCAAAATTTGGTCCACCTAATGTTAATTTTACTTTCAGTGTATTTTACAGTATCTCAAAAACCTTTTAAGTGAAATGAAAAGTTTTTGCATCGAATCATAAAATTCGTTTATACTAATTTCACTCAAAATTTTCTTAATAATTATATATAATTTTGTTCTTAGTTTATTTAATAATATTTAAATAAATATAAAATTGTAAGGTATGTACATTTTTACACCATTTTAAAGAATTTATTTTATATAGCAAAATATGAAATAGCAGCAAAATAACTGGAATAATTTTTGCGAAATCGAATTTCTAATATATGGGCATCATTTGAAAAATGAAAGTATGTTTATTCAGAAAAAATACTCTTTTGTGTTTGATTTTGTAACCTAAAACATAGTCTGTACGAATTAGTTACCATATTTGAGGTTAACCCCGTGAACCATGAAGTTTAAATTCTAATACGTGGAAATCAGGACATTTTATCAAAGATATTCCGTGTGTTTCATTTTTTGCGCTCTATACATTTTAAGAAAGTATAAGAATATTATACTTTATGACCTTGAAAGTATATCTGTATGTTGTTTTTTGGTTATTTGATTACAAATAAAAAAGTTATTTTTTAATTTAATAAAATTTACTTTCTTGGCAATAATTAATTTTTTTTGTTGGAAAAAAAAGCATCGAAATCCTTCTTATTTTTAGAAAAACGCAATAACATATCTGTGACTCGAACTAAAAATCGTAGAAGACTTCTTTTTATAGGTTTGCAGAAATTAATAGAAAATAAGAATGTGATTGATTTTAATTTGAAATTTCTAGAAGATCGGAAAGATATAAGAAATTACAGAATAAATTCAGGTAAAATTACTCTTCTGTATAGCAATGACACTTATGGTACAAAAACCATAATATTGGTTTATGAAGGAAAATATGCGGTATTTGAACCATTCAGTTGATCATTTTTCCGTTCATAAGGTAAAGTTTACCAGAAATTCTGATTTTCAAAATAATAATACTTATTGCCACACTTTTCGTAAAAATACAAACTGAAAAGTAAATTTATCCGAATAAATGGCTTTTATGGCGTACTCTAGAGCAGCGGTTCCCAATTTCCCTCCGTTATGGAACCCTAAATAATTAACGTTCTTTCGGTGGATGTCCGACTTCATATATAAAGTTTATTAAGTTAATTTTGAATGTTATAACCTCTAAAAAACTATCTTTGAAATATTTAAATCGAAGAATGAAATTTTTTTTATCGTTTTGTGATTAATAATTTTAAATTAGTTTTTGTGTGTGACAGGTAAATGTTTAATCCTTGTGCTATATCTAGAAAAGATATGAATTTGTTCCTGGTGCGCATAAGTTGAAAATGATTAAATTAAGCTGAATTTCGAAATTAAAACTAAAAAAAAAAAAAAAATGGTTATAAAAGTTAAGATATGTTTTGTGGACACATATTTCTTTTTTTCATATTTTATTTCACTTTGATTTGAAAAGCGTGATGGGAAATAGTAATGGAATATTTTACAAATAGTTTTTCTTTTCATACTTTGTTCAATATATTGTTATTAAAAATATTTTTTTTTAATTGGAATTTCTTTTCTATGGTTGGCATTTTAATTGAAATAATTTTATAAAGGCAAACAGAAAATTAAGAAAAAATACGGAATTATAGGTTGAATCTAAATAAAATCAGAGGCTTCAAAACCGATACCTGTCTATAAAAAGAAATAACTCGCGGACCATGGAAGTTAAACTCTACCACGGAGTCCGAGGGTTCTGCAGAACTCCATTCGGGAATCACTGCTTTAAGGCAGGGGTGTCACACTCGCTGTCCGAGATGGACATTTTTGTGGCCCAGTCAATATATCCGAAGCAAAGTAAAAATAAAATAGAAATGTGAATTAGAAACGAAACCAGCATATAGAATTATAATATACTTTATTTATAAACTATACGGATCATTTTAAATTGTCCGCTCGAAAATGTAAAATTCTAATTGGCTGAAAGGGAGTCCGTTTCACACTAAGCAATCAATTAGACAGTACATAATCAGGTTTATCCTATTATAGCGTGGTAAGTTGGTTATCTTACTCCAAGGTTCTCAATCAATTCTGGGATTTGAAAGAAAAAATATGTAAGTTTTTACAAACTATAAATCAAGATGCAAACTTGTTCTCCGATCAAATATGGTTGCAAGATTTATCTTTTATGGTTGATATAACCAAACACTTATCCGATTTAAGTTTGTTGTTACAAGGCAAGGATCAGATCCTTACGAACATGTTTGACATAATTAAAAAAGCATTCAAATGTAAACTATTTCTTTGGGAAAGGCAACTGAAAAATGCAGATTTAACGCACTTCCCAACGTGCAGCAAGAACAAATGTAGTTTAGATGATACTGCATCGTATCAAAAATACGCAGAATAAAATTTCAAATCTTAGAACGGAATTTGAAACAAGGTTTCAAGATTTTAATTCTTTGGAAGACAAATTTTGTTTGTTTTCTTCGATTTTCTCAATAAATATAGACTCAGTACCCAGTTATATGCAAATTGAAGTGATTGAGATTCAGTGCGACTCAAATTTGAAAGCAAAATTCATTGAAGTGGGTGTGGGTGAATTTCGCGAATATTTACTAGTAAGGTTTGAAAATACTCGAAAATTCGCACATGAAATTATTTTTATGTTTGGAAGTACTTATCAGTGAGAGCAATTATTTTCTGTTATGAATGGAAATAAATCTCTTGTCCGAAACCGTATTAATGACGCTCCCGTAGGGTCAATTTTGAAAGTAGTCTCGGGCAATAAAATTTCTCTCGAAATAGAAATGATAGTAGCAGAGAAGAGATGTCAAGTATCAGGACGTAAGCAATAATTTAACTTTATATATGTGTATTAAAATTCAAAATAAAAATATTAGTTTCCATGAACATTGATTTTTTTTTGCGGCCCACCTAAAGTTAAGCATTGTTTATTTGACCCAAGTTAGCTTTTGAGTTTGACACCCCTGCTCTAAGGTATCATGATAAAATTACCATATTTTACCACATTTTTCAAACATTATAAAGTCATATTTTAATGCTAATTTTAACAGAGTCATTACAAAAGCGTTTTGGTAAATTAAAAGAGCTTTTCATGTTCTCACTGAGCAAGAAACACGGTAATATTTACCAAACTCTGTCAGTTTTGTCTATAGCAATTCAAGTACTTTTTTGAATAAAGATTTACAAAAGAGTACAATTGCACTCTTTTGTAATTGAAAGAGTACAATTTTTTAATAAAGGTTTTAAAGACTGACATACGTTTTTTGACTGCTATTCGGTACTCTGTATTTTCATTCTTCTACTGGCAATCTTCTTCATTTAAGTTGAATATAATCAGGATATTTTTTATTTCAACTAATCGTAACACATCACGGAGATATAAAAGGGAAAAGAAAAAAAATGTATTGGAGCAAGTGAAGCAAAAAATACTAATCTGGAGGAGCTCGTAGTAACCGACAGAATAATACTACGTGGTAATTATCTCCATTCAAGAAAAAGTTCCGTTGAGAAGTTAAAAGAATCGAAACTTGACGTATGGGCTTTTTGAGATAAGTCGGGGGGAAAGATCAAATGTTATTGCTACTGATGTTACGGCTACCGGTAATGCTTCTATCGTTTATCAAGTACCACGTGATCAATAATTACCACCGCACCGGGCCCTGAAATGGCTTTTAATTATAGATGCCTTAGGCAAATCGTGACTGGGCCGTTGTCTTCTCGGACCTGTCCGTCTCGAAATTATAGACCGAATCGCTTACCGCTATTATGTAGAGCCTTCTTTGGATTCGAACTTTCCAAATAGATAATAATAATAATAAAAAGAAGCAAAATAAAATAAAAGTAGTACAGATAGGTATACGATCATAATAATAGTAAGATGAACAGTTTTTTTTTTTGGTTTCATGCATGCAAAGATTTGGATGGATTATGCTTTGCTGATTTTTTTAGTGTGTGTGTGAGGTGGTATTAAAGGCAAAGATGGTTGTTATTAAAGTTACCCGATTTGGCTGATTGTACGTGATTTTGATTGGAATCAAAGCCGATTCCAAATACCTTTGACGGATTCATAAAAAAAAAATTCATGCTGGTCAATTTGGAACGTGAGCTTTTTGGTTGATTCTACAGATGCATATTTGATTGAAGAACAAAAAATATGACATTTCGAGTTTGATTAAAATCAAGCTGAGTGATTTTAGGGTAATTATTTTATTTAACTGGCTACTATCAAAGATGCCAAATAATAGCTATCAATTGGAAGAGCATTGTATGAGTAGATTTAATGATTATTTGCCTTGTTATTGAAAACTCTACACCTTGTTTTCCAATCATGTAGAGCAAATTAATGCAACGTCTGTTTGAAAGAATAATCATTTGCAGTTCATTAGTTTTCTTGATCCTATCAATTTTTAGTGTTTTGTTTAGACCTTGATATTTTATTATATAACCGTCGTTGAATAACAGACCCAATTTTTTAGTTTATGACTTCTAATGTTCAACTCTGTAGACTTGTAATTTTGAACCCGAGCCAGAAGACAAGGGAACTAATCAAGTATTGAGAGAAATCTGCGTTCCTGGAAGACTTTTTTATGAAACTAATCCACATTTGCGTTACATGGAGAGAAAAACTAAGAAAAACTTTTCACGGTTAGCTTGATATAACTAGGGATTCGCGCCCTATTCACCTAATTAGACTTTGATATTTGATTTAATAGTTAACTTTAGAACTGCACAGGCACTAAAGAAAGGACCTTTTTTGTTCAACTAACTCTAAACATTGTATAATTAGACATCCCCAATATATCACAGAGATAACTTTTAAGTTTCAGAAATTTATTTTAATTTATGAATCATTTTTAAATTTTGTAAAAATTAAATTACCTTTAATTTTATGCATAAAATGAAATGAGTACAAACTATTAAAATTATGTATAAAATTTTTATGAAATTTTTTATGAAATTTTAGTGTTACTTAAACTTCTCATCTTAAGGTCTTCCTTCCTTTGGTAAGTAAGGCTATTCCGACCTAGAGTAGGACGAAACTTCCTTTACAGGTTCTGGATGAAACTTATTTTTCGGATTATATTTATGAAGCAAACAGTCTAAAGAATGTGATGGGGAATTTTATTTTGTGATAATCAGTTTGAAAATGTGATATTTTTGTTATATCTTTTAAAACCAATAAATGTTTAAAGTAATTAAACATATAAACATTAAACTCATATCCCCGTTCTATACACAATCCTAGAACATGTTAATGAATTTTTTTTTAATCAAAAAAATGGAGTTTTTTGTTAATTTCGTTACTTTGAATTTACTTTTTTCTTACTTTCGTCACACTTACATAAGTCGTTTACTCAATTTTGATGCATAAACAAGCTGAACAAATTAAAAAAAAAAATACTTGAGTCACCTTAATTTATAAGTTGAATACATTTTTACATTTTCTGTTTTCCTCCATACCTTAATTTGGGCTTTAAACCGTTTATATCTATTGAAAAAAAAAGAGAAAAAAAAATCAAATCATATCGCATCATGAGTATTAGCAGCTAAATTTTTAATGGTTTCTAATTAAAAAGTTTGAAATTAGCGTGAAAGAAGCGAATAGGAATCCTTGCTAACATCTTGATTTTTTTCTATTTTATTAGTAAATATATTCTTTACTCGAACCTGATCTCGTGATTTCATTCATTTTACTATTTTTACCGAAAGAAATGAACATTCATCATTATTCCAATTTTTTAACGTTTGATACAGTTAGCACCTTATTTGTTGTCGGATAATATATTATTAGAGCACCTTATTTGTGATGCATCCACTTTTTTATTTTGTCCATTTTATCCAAAGAAATGAGCATTCATCTACCCTAATATTTAAATTTTTCACTATTTTATTTGTAAATTGTCTCACTATATGACTCTGGATCACCTTATTTGTAGTGTAATCTTTATTTTGTCCATTTTATCAAAAGAAATGAACATTCATGTACCCTAATATTTCAATTTTTTGCTATTTTATTAGTAAATTGTCTCATTATATGACTCTGGATCATCTTATTTTCAGTGTAATCTTTATTTTGCCCATTTTATCAAACGAAATGAACATTTATCTACCCTAATATTTCAATTTTTTACCATTTTATTCTCTAATTGTCACATTATATGACTCAGGATCACCTTATTTGTAGTGTAATCTTTATTTTGTTCATTTCATCAAAAGAAATGAACATTCATCTGCCCTAATATTTCAATTTTTTACTATTTTATTAGTAAATTGTCTCATTATATGACTCAGAATCACCTTATTTGTAGTGAAATCTTTATTTTGTCCATTTTATCAAAAGAAATGAACATTCGTCTACTCTAATATTTAAATTTTTTACCATTTTATTAGCAAATTGTCTCACTGTATGACTCTAGAGCATTTTATTTGTAGTGTAATATTTTATTACGTCCTTTTCATCGGAAATAATGAATGTTCTGCCAAATCCAATATTTCGATTTTTAACCATTTTATTAGTGTATTGTCCATTTACTAAAAATTTTATGACTCTAGAGCACCTCATTTGTGATATATCTTTCTTTTATTTTGTCGAAAGAAATGAATATTCATGAACCTTAATATTTAAATTTTTTACCATTTATTAGTAAATTATTTCACAATCTAACTCTGAGGCACCTTATTGGTGATATATCCTTCTTTTATTTTGTCTATTTTTATCGATATAAAGGAACGTTTATTTACACCAATATTTCTATTTCTACCGTTTAAATAGTTAAATATTTCCCTGTGTGACTCTGGAGCACTTTATTAGTGATATATCCTTCAATCATTTTGTACATTTCATTTCTGCTGCAATTTAGTTTACTACAACCTTTGATTTTGTTAATTTAAGCACGTAATAATATTTATGACGCAACACAGTTTCCTCCGCTTTTACTATTAGACTCAACATATAATCAACCAACCATACCATACAGAATTAGAATATTCGCAATATTAATGTGGTAATCACGAATTCCAAGCTGAATAAACACGTTATGAATAATTATGTTTCCATGAATCATTAGTTATGGTTTCAGAAATATTATCATCGAGAATTACCAATGATTTTTTTCCATGCAAATAAGATGACTTCACATAAATTTACAATGAAAAAAAAAGGCCAATCTTTAACAACTTTAAATTCATAATCCTACACACACACAATAATGAACAACACTCACACCGACATTGGAGTTGTAATAACTACCGTGACAAGTTTAATCGAGTTGTCATTTCAAATAGATGAACCTGCAGAAGGTTTGCTTTTGAGATTTTGCGAAGATAATGTCCATCAATATTAAGAAAATTCATTAGTTATTCTTCCCTACCATCCATTTCATTGATTCGCTTTCTTAAGTTAGTCCAAGCAGAGAAATTTCTGCAATTTATCGAAGCACTTATCTTTTGTCCAAGGTAGCTTCAAGTAATGTGCAGTGATGGATGGCAAAAGGACGTCCAGAAGACGTGCGTAAGACATCCAGTTAGGCTTGGGTTTCCGCTCAGGACAGCCTACTAATGAGAATAGTGCTGTTGAAATATTTGCTGCCGTAACATATCTTTCTAATCGTTACGCCATAGCTCAGATGAATGTTTGATTGCCAATGTACTTCTAGACAGTGATGTATTGTTTAATCTGCATACGTTGCAGGGAGAATCTTTGCTTGTTAAAATTTATGTACAGAATTAAGTAAGACTGTTCGATTACAAAAGTAGTGTATCTTCAAGTTAAGAAGACTTGAATAGTTCGAAACAAGTAAAATCGAGTCTATCAACAAGATTCAGTGTACTAATAAAGAGTTAACTTCTTTATGATCGCTGTTCGGGTTTGCGATATGAAAATTTTCAGAAAGTTTGACCGGATATATTAAACTATTTAAATTAGCTGCTTCTTTGCGTTACAAACAGTATTATCTTGATGTTATTCTATGGAAATTAAATGCATTTCAAATTTAACTCTCTGTTTGAGATTTAAATGTAGAGCTTGAATTTTAAAAGTTACACAACCAATATTTCATGAAAACTTGTCAAGTATTATCTTTCCTAGATTATAATATTTTATTCTGCAGATAAAGTTTAAAACGGAAATTTTGTAAAAGGATAAATGATTACAAATTTTAAATTTTTAAAGTAACTGTTTTTATTGTCATCTTTTACATATATAAGTAAAAGATGCCTTATTTATTAATCATTATTTGTTATTGTCACTTTGTTGGTCCATCAATTTAGCATGCAATATATCTGATTTAGAGATCAGAACTTTTCTCTTGGAGGTTTGTGCTTTTGTAATTCACGTAATTACAAAGCTGACAGAAAAATTAAAATCGCTAAAAAATAATCAGGATATAAAATATTTATATCGAAGTAAAAATTTTCATTATCTTCTTGTTTAAATTTTAGAAATTCCAAAAAATAAAATCAAAGAAATTCAAACAACTGTGCTATAACTTTAGTTAAAGAAAATTCTTATAAAAAAATAATAATTACAATTTGAGATTTTTATCATGGATTGCTCACAATCAATGATATTTCATAAAAAAAACAATTTGCTATTAAATTTAAATTTTTTGTTTGAACAGAACTTAGTTTAACCAATTTAATCTTCAGTTTTTTATGTTTTATTAACAATGAAAATGTTAAAGTTAAGCTAGTCAAATATATTAGACGTAGAATTTCTATCAAATGAGAAAGCTTTTAATAAAACATGGAGAGCAAAATTCTGATAAGATTACCGTACTGTATGCTAAATACATTTCTTGTAACCCCCCCTCCATATTTCTGGTAGTAAAAGCAAAATGTGCAGCATTTAATTAATTCATTTAGTAATTTTTCCCTTCATTTGGTAACGTTTTACCAGAAATTTTGTTAAAAAATTTTAGTTCCTATTATCACACAGATAGTAAAAATACCAAAACTGAAGAGCAAATTTAACCAAATAAATGATTTTTATGTCATGCACTAAAGGTATCTGAATAAAAATGCCTAATTTCACCAAATTTACAAAAATTTCAATGCATGTTAGAAAACAATATCGTATCTTTACTAGATCATTAAAATCACCTGAGCACTTCTATAAAAATTACAGCATTTTTGGGTGTTCCTGTAGAGACAGAAACACGTTAAATTTTACCGTATTCAGGTAGTTTTGAGAATATTTTTTTCCTCAGATTGAGCAGAGGCCAAACAAAAAAATATTTTTGATGACATAGAGTAGAGTATAAGCAAATCTTAGGAAAGTTCCTAAATTCCATTAATGATAAAAAACATCATAGTAACTAAAAACATTCCCAAATTTAATTTTTACTGTAAGTACAAAGAAGAGTTACGATATCTAAGAACGATAATTAGGAAGTGAAGGCTAAACGATAATTAATTACGGTTTAGAAATAATTTTAAGACTTAGTTGCTTCTTATGCTGTGTTTTACATTTAAGTAAGATAATTTAGTGCAACATCGGGGTTCTACTTATTAGGTCGAAGTTTAATTTCAAAGAAATATATTTTTGGCAATTCAAAATTCGAAAAACAATTTAAAAGATATATTTACTGTAAGCAATCTAATTTTTATAAATTTTTGTAAAAAAAATGGTATTGCTTATATTTATTTAGAATTGTCATTTACTATTAGAGTTAATCAAAATCAATATTTTTTATGCACCTAAATTATAAAATGAGAAAAAAAGTATGGACAAAACTATCAGAATGTGGGGTAAAATTTACCGTGTTTCTGGTTCTATGGGACCACGAAAAAACTCGGTAACTCTTACTGGAGCGATTTGTTAATGATTTCAGTTAAATTAATAATGGAATATGGTTTTATAATATGCAATAAAATTCGGTAAATCTGGTAAAATTAAGTAAATTTTTCTTGATGCCTAAGAGCATCTAATAAAAACTATTTGCTCGGCTAAAATTACTTTTCAATTACATATATATATATATTTAGATGCGTCTTACTAAGAAAGATAATTTTGAATATCAGAATGTATTTCCGGTAAACCGGTACTATATGAACGGAAAAAGGATCAAATGAGTGGTTTAAATACCGTATATTTAGTTTAATTAAGCAGAATTGTGTTCTTATTTTATTATTTATTAATTTTTATTAAAATTTTGTCATTATTATAAATTTTTGTATGGCAATTTTTCCAGAATTTATTTTTCTCCTTGAAGTTGTCAAATTTTTTACTTAAATTTAAATTTAGATTAAATTTTGTATAATGTGGCTTCTATTTCACCCAATTTGTCATAATATCTATCATTAATGTGGAATCTAGCAAGCTTAACAAATAAGTAGACACTGATTAATTTCAAATTCGCATGTAATTAAAAACAGAAATTATAAAGCAAATATATTTTAAATTTTAACCACTTCTTTGTTTGATATTGTTTAACTCATTAGTATGTTCATTAGTTATTGAAAGACACACTTAAAAAAAGACTTCTGCGGATTTTGTTTCACAATTTTCATCTCATAAACATAATGCTGCTGATAGCTAGGAAAAGACAGTTGAAGCCGTTTTAATCTATGTGATTTATTCAAGGTATATCTCCCATCAGCTTGCTATTGTTATTTTGAATAAACATACATTGCAATTGTAATGTTTGCTAATATTGATATATTTCGATTTAAAATGATTAATGACTTAATCACTAAGTTACCTAACTTATCCTTTTATGACTTATTCCCGAACAAGCTCATGCATCATGAATTATTTAAATGTAGTCACAAACGAAGCACTATTTCAAATTTGGCGTGAAGCCGTTAACGCGCGTTTAAATTTAATTATACGTTTAAGCTATGCTCCAGATTTACCTTTCTGGATACACTTTCACTAGCAATATTTTGCAATATGATATTGTTACTGCTTTAGGGTAATCAGATTGTGGGATAAAAAAAGATGTTAAATCATTTATTAATGAAGAAGGCGGGTAAATAGAGTGATCATGTTGTCACTTGAGGAAGTGATATTAATTGAAACGTTTTATATAATAACGGTATCAAAATTGTTAAGTAAATTGTTGCCTATGCACAAGATTTGAATTAAACATTGGTTAAATTACAATGCTTGCATACAGCATTTAAGATTAATATGGGCAAATAATTATTGATTTGAATCTGGTAATTGAAAAACAACACGATTGATTACGATTTAATAGAGAGTTGTAGAAACGGGACGACATAAAATACAAAATCGTCCCATTTTTTTAGAACACGTGACAATTACATTTGTTATTAAGGAGATACTTAGTAGTATCTATAGATATGACTATGTGCAGTTCAGATTTTGAAACAAAGTGATCGAAATTAGTTTAGAGTCCAATTGTATACTTGGAGATTTCGATTAAAATTGTAAAGTCATTAGGAAATTTTTTTTTTCAGAACTGCTAAATAATGTGCAGGTAATAAAAATACAGTGTGCAATAAAAATCTACTGTTATAGTGGTCTAGTGATTGATTCTTCATGAACTAAGATTCAATTTTAACAGTAAAAAAAGTTGTGCATTAAAAATTGGATTTCTTAACACCGAACTTAGTTTGTTTGTTGTATTTTCTGCTGTTTATATAAAAACGGTATCAAAAGTGTTAAGTAAACTGTTGCCTATGCACAAGATTTGAATTAAACATTGGTTAAATTACAATGTTTGCATACAGCATTTAAGATTAATATGGGTAAATAATAATTGATTTGTATCTTGTAATTTAGAAACAACATGATTGATTACGATTTAATAGAGAGTTGTAGAAACGGGACGCATGGCATCGACATAAAATAGAGAATCGTCCCATTTTTTTAGAACACTTGACAATTATTGTTAGTAAGGAGATCCTTTAGTAGTATCTATAGATATGGCTGTGTGCAGTTCAGATTTCGAAACAAAGTGATCGAAATGTAGAGTCAGTTTAAAGTCCAATTGCACAGAGATTTCGATCGAAATTGTAAAGTCATTAGCAAAAAAAATTTTTTTTTTCAGAACTGCCAAATAATGTGCAGGTTGTAAAAGTACAGTGTGCAGAGAAAAAAACCTAGTATTCTAGTGATCTAGTGATTGATTCTTCACGAACTAGGATTCAATTTTAGCAGTAAAAAAGTTGTATATTAAAAACTTGATTTCTTAAGATCGAACTGAGCTTGTTTGTTGTATTTTCTTGTGTTTTTTCGACCGATTACACTCAAATCTGGTATTTTGTCAAAACAAACTACGTTCTTTGAAATTATGTAAATATCTGCATAACTTATAATTTAAAAATTTCTGCAGTCATTAAATCTTCCTCTTCTTTTAAGGCACTACAGCCCATTACTGGCAAGGTCGTCAGAGGCAGTTTTTGCCATCTGGTATTATCCGCAGCAAGTTCTCCAGTTTCTCTTATTTAAAGTCTATCTCCACCATGTCAAGTCCCCTAATTGGTGCTCTTCCTCGTTTTCTGTTTTCCATGGGATTCTGTTTCCCATAGTCAAAGTGAACTTTTTTTACCGAGTCCTTGTACTCTCAGTAAATTCGAAAATTAAACAAGGATCTCCAGTCATTACTATTATTAAACAAAATAAAAAAAATATTAAATGATTAGAGTCATTACAATTATTTTTCATGGAATACTCTGATTTACGGATTTTAAAATTATGTGCAAAAGTTTTTTGCTTCGTCTAAAAAGTTAGCGAGATAGGGCTTAACACTCAAAAATCGAAATTAATGTGGAAGGTTCCCAACTTTCAGTCGATCTCCTAACTAAAATATTCGGACTATATTTTTCGTCTTGTATGTTTTGAAGATTAGGAATTTAAAGCCATTGAAAAAAATGTATGTTAGTTCAAAGAAAATAAGGTTTTGTTGTCTGATTTCGTAGCTTGAAATAATATCTGCACTTATTATTTAACGTATTTGAGGTCACTTATTTAAATATATGAGTCATAAATACGTAAAAATCAAAAGTTGTACAGGATTTCCCCTTTTTCACCTTTTTTTGATAAATGCACATAAAACAGTATATTTTTTACACAAATTTGTAATCTGATTACTTAAACATAATTATATAAACGTAAAATAAGGAAAATGAACACAAATGATACTAGTTCAAATATATACTGAATGGATAATTAAACTCTACTATCATAATATGTTTATGGATGATTATAGATTTAGTAAATTTCTGTATTTATTACCTGGTTACCTAAAAATGATTTTAAAAGTGCGAAAAATCAATGAAATGTACAAATTTAATACTCAATGAATAACACAGATGTATATACTTCTTAATATTCTGTTTACTATGCCTATAATATGTATGTTTGCACCTTCATTTAACGTTATATCCCCCATCAAATTATATAACTATTTTTTGTACCATTCGTAATGCATATTATTTATCTGAATTATATAATTAGAAAGTATGTGATATAGGTAAAAAAAGCATTTCATTTATTGACAGAAAAAAAGGACTTAGCAGAAAATTACTTAGATATAAAATTGCTCACTTTTTAACTGACATTTTTCTTTAATTAATTTCCTACTATAAAGTAATTTTAAATTGAATTTTTAAAAAAAGTAAGTTTAACGAAAACTAGCTCACAACTCATGAAAAACAATAGGAATGATTTGGTCATCAAAAATTCCAAGTGATCAAAAGAAAAAGCATCTATTTATTATTCATGTAACTAATATTTATTAACATAATTCATCTTAATTTCCATCATACATGTTTATTTTTACGTATATACAACATATCAGACTATCAGGTTAATAAATGGTTTGGCTTGTTTCCAATTTTTGGCTTGTTTTTAACTTCCCTTTCAAACAAAAGGCTTTACAGATTAGACAGGGTAATTAGAGAAACAAGTTTAATCATGTATATGCAGAAACGCTAGAATAATAGAGCCTTTAATCTTGATGGTTCTTAAACTACGTAAATTCCAAACACAATAATATGTCTGTGTAACACTGTGCACAAGCCATCGTGATTTGATTAAAAATTATTTCTTTTTAAAATGCTGTTTAACTAAACCTAATTTTGTTGTATGCATTATAAACAATCATATAAATGATAGTTCGAGATAACTATTAGATTATTCCTTTAGAATGTTTTTTTTATTTCTTTCAAGCTATCCATTATAAATTAAAAGTGCATAAAATAATTAAAGAGTGATATCTCTCTCAAAATTATACTAGAGTCATCAATAATTATACTAGAACTGTTAAAAATATCTATTTTTTGGTTAAAATTTACAGAATTCGCCACATTTACTACCAAATAGCATGGTAATAAAACTTTGTTTTATTGTTAATTTAAGTTATTAATTACCGTACTTCGTAGTGTTCCCTCAGAATCTGAAGAACGGTAAATTTTACCATAATCAGGTAATTTTGACCATATAATCAGGCAAATTTTACCATAATTACTTCTCTGTGAAGAGAACTTTATGCATTTATAAAATTTTTGAAGTAAGGATAAAAGTTAAACAAAAAATTAGATATTTTGCAGTAGAGATAGTTATATTTATTTGAAGATTCATTAATATCAGGATAATAATACGTATACAAAAGCAAAAAAAGAAAAAGAAATAAATAAAACAACGTGTCAGAAGCACAAATCAACGTACATAAATCGACATATAGTTTCAGTTCCAAAAAAAAGAATCTTGTTTAGTGTCCAAACGCTAATTGTCACATAGTACAAAGCATTCTCTATCCTTTGTTGAAAAGTAATAGGTAGATAATGTTTTTCTAAATTCATGATTTATCTAATAATACCCAAATTAAAAAAAATAATTCTGTAAATACACGAAATGAAAACTTAATTCATTGCATTTTTAAAAGGACTTTTAATAATAACTCAAGAAAAATTGCTATTTATTGTGCAACAAAGTTTGCGACTATTTTCCAAGTAAATGTTAAATTTTCAATTCCACGAAGATAAGAAAATATAAGAATAATTAAACTATTTCTTTTACTATAATTTTGATCTCCATTCTTTCGATCATTGCTATACATTTCAGAAAAATAAAAATCTAAAAAATAAATAAATTAATATTTCTAATGAACATAAAACTGTCATTTCTTGCAAAGCATTTTGTCAATGTTTCAAAATCTTAACCTTAACGTAAAATAATTTTTCATAATAACATATTTTTCTGCTTACAGCTGACATAAAAGACAAAACTGGATTAGGATAACTGTTATTATATCTCCATTGAGGTTTCTATTAATTACGGAGAAGACTTTTGTTCCAGAATATCCTTCGGCAACGAGTAATGAAGACCATGGTTCACGTGAACGGGAATCATGAAGTGAGTCCTGTTATTTGTAACAAAGCAGAATTACCTAAGGGTATTACACGATCACCATTATTATATATACCGGATAAATATTAACTGGGAGAAAATATTTATTAGTGAATTTTCCGGTAAGACTAGAAAGCTAAATTTGTTCTGTTAAAGAGATGTTTCATCACTGCCCTGGGCAGCCTTAAAAATTCTATGTTTGTTCGAACATTTTATCCCACTTCCTTTATGTCGGTTATGATTAGAATTTTACCTTATGTAAATAAAATGGCAGATAAAAATTTTACGAGGGATTTAGAATTTTGAATATAATGTCGGTCTGAAAACGATTATTGCAGTTTTGTTGAAATGGAAAATCAGGAAAAAGTTTTTTTTAAACGTTATTGGCTGTGTTTTGTTTTTTGTCAAGAAATGATCTTAAGGTATGATCATAGCTTTGAATGTTGATAAGAACTAAATTGTTATTGAGATTTAGAATTTATTTCTTGAATTTTAGAGGCATTAACTTTTTTTAATCTGTCGTAACCATTTATGTTTAGGAGTTTTTTTTGTACTTAAATCGTATAAAATTTTAAGCAATAACTTATTTTTATAACTTAAAGTCATCAAAATATTAGTATTTTATGAAATTTAATTAAGCTTGAATTCTAGTTGTAATTCTATATAGGTGATCTTTAAAATACACTAATTTACATAATTACGATCAATAATGTACTTAATTTCTAGAAACTGTCTCAAACGTGAGGTACACATGCGGACGCACGATCAAAACTAAACTTTACAAATCTTTAGAATGCGAAGAACATCCAAATTGCAAGGTTTGCAAAAGCTTCACCTTTCGATGTTCAGGCCTGAGTTCAATTCCTATTGTAAAGTCTGGCTGTCAGATCAAATCACACTCTTGGTTCGAATTCTATATTAGTGCTTTGGAGTTTACTCGAATGCGATGTTCTTGAAGTCTTTGAGACATAGGGAGCACGCATGATTAGGAGGTTAGGATGTGTGATGTGTAGGCCTTATAATTATTACCATTATCTTTCCTACTTAAATTGTGTTACTGAATATTGTGAGTCGTGCATTTTCCAGTTATGTTTTCTAACTTATTTCTAACAGTATAAAAACAGAACCAGTAGCCCCCCTAGAGTGCTGGTGGTGCTACGTTAACAATCATATTAAATTTTGTCTAATTATAAAAAATGAAATTACTGTAGGAAAAAGTATCAAAAATTTAGATTTACATGTAAAAATGTATTAAGAAAAATTGAACTCGACTAAATTTTTGTAACATAAATTTCAGGATGTTTTGTAGGCATTGGATTAGCAATTATTATTGCACAGTAGTTTAGAATACTAAATAAGTTTTAAATATTTTCGAAATATTGTTTGGGACATACACTTAGACCTATAAACTTTTGCTTATTTTTATTGTTTCTGTTTGTTTATTTAAATCTAGTTTAGACCAAAAAATAATAAAAATGGAAGTTTATTCATATCTTGATAAACGATTTATGGTATGTTGTAATGTGAATGTAGTAGTAGTTGTAATTATTTGCTTACGCCTCACAAGAGCTGCACAATGGGCTATTGGCGACGTCATGGGAAACATTCCTGAGGATGATCTGAAGACACGCCATCGCAATTTTGATCCTCTGAGGAGGGGATGGCTCCCTCTCATTGGTAGCCCAAGGACCTGCGTGTGAACTAGAGCACTTAACGGTACAGCAGTTTAACGAGGTCCGCACAACCTCGGTCCATTCGTAGCCTGATCAAACTGGCCACCCACCTGCTCACTGACACGCAGCCAGTGAAGTTTGGTTTCGGTGTTCTACTGGGAACTGTGTCCTTCGATTTGGGACGCTGCAATGTAAATGTAAGGATTTAGACAGGCTTTACTCATACAAAAGTCACAAGTACCTATTTTCCGATAAACTTTTTATATGTAAAACAGGCGAATCAGATTGATCTTTTACGAGTACAAAATACAATGAGGTTAATTTTTGTGACATATATTGTACAAGTAAAAATGACAATGTTTAATAATTTTCACGTATAAAAAAACAAGAAAAATGTCTCTTCTAATATGCTTGTTACCTGCAAAAAAAGGGAAAAAAGTAAAAAATAAAGCGAGTGTACGTCTTTCAATTACAAGTTGATGAGTTATATACTTCACCAGCAATAATTTAAAAATTTTTCTTTGAGAAATTTAAAATATAAACAGTAAGTAGTAAGCGGGAAATAGAATATTTATAAATAGATTGAAAAATAAAAATTTCATGGAGTAGGATTTTGTAGGACCCTAGAACCACAATAACGAAATCATTATTTGATATACCAAATTAAAACTCTATGCTATACAATGATTAACTGTAATTTTATCCTTAAACTAATGTCACTGTTTTCACAACGACTTCCTAATTTGGTAATTTTAATGTCCGTTAATTCAGTGCAGAACATGAATGCTTCATACAGGTAAATAAGAAGATTAAAAGTTCCACGTGGACTATGAACAATGCTGGGAAAATAGTGATCTAATTCACTTACTGATTATTCCTCGGGAAATAGTTCCCCGGGCGAAAATTCCTAGAAACTGCAAATTAATGCATTATACATCTTGCAATCTCTACCCTAATATTTGTCTGTGCATAGTGAGGAAAAAAAGTGCCAATATTACTCGATGGGCTATTATCGGATTATAGTCGTTCTAAGGTTAGGAGTAAATAGTTCAAGTTAATGGTGTGACTGAATTGAAAATGAGTCAAACAAAATAAATGGAGTTACTTCAGAGCATAGATTAATGGAAAATGTCATTCAAAAGACAGGATGATTGAGAAATATCATTTAGAAATTATGAATAAGGAATTGTTTGCGCTAGAATTGTATTAACAATTTATATGATTCCATAGTCAAAATGTTTTTTTTTTTTTTAAATAAATTGTAATACACAAAAATTGAAGGAATATGAAAAGAGAAAATAAAAATAAAAATTACATTTGGTTTATATGGTTAAAAGAAAACTTCATTTCACAACATTGGTTTACGTGCCGAAAAAATTAAATCATAATACAAAAACAATACAATTTTTTGTCAATTAATAAGATACTCTTATTAAAATGTAAACAAAAATCAATGCTTTCATTTTTAATTTTAAAATAATTTGATTAAAGAAGTACTGGTAAAAATATGTATATAAATTGCAATCGATAAGAACTAGTTTATATAAATTTTTTTACTATTTTTAGAATAACCGACCAACCTGTGATGGGGTCAGGCAACTGGCTTGCATCAAGAAGATTCTGGGTTCGAATCCCAGGCAAGGCATGGATGTTTTTTCCTTCTCTGTATCTATCTGTCCCAATCGTGGGAGCAACGTTGACCCCTCTAATATGGTGCCCCTGAGAGAGCCAATAAATATGCCTTTCAGATGCCTTTATGACATAGGTCACTCTCCAGGTGGGCATTGGAAAAAAAACTATTTTGGGAATGTGAATCCCTTTCCATTAAAAGTTTTAATTTTTGATTGAAGTTTACTTTTTGTTGCTTGATGATTAGTATGACAATTACCATAATGCCTTTAAACAAAAGGTAAATTAAGGTTTCCTTGTAGTTAGTTAGAAGTCCTTTAACAATATTAACTATGCAGGAAAATGCTTTAAATCAATAAATTTGCTTGTATGTGTGGTAGCAAAAATCTCGTAGAATTTACAGTTTTAAACTGTAAATCGGATCTGTTGTGCAAAAGTATAAAACCTTACGCTGTAAATCCGTGGCTTCAACGGCTTTTACCATACGGAAACAGGTCTTATCCGTGAAAGCTACGAAGTAAATCTGTACTCCCATGGATATTTAATGTTAACAGTATTTGTATCGCCAGTCATCCCTGGGATTCGAACCTAGGTCAGATTATCGATAGGTGTACGTTCTGTATACTGCGACGCAGCAACTCTAGTGATGTGTTATGAAGAAAAGCCTGAAATTGTTTTTACGTCAAAAGTCTTGCAAATTGATTTGGAAGTTTTAATCTGTTGAAGATTAAGGTGAAAAACAGTGAAAAACCGTTTTATCAACAAAAACGCTTTAAACCATCAAACACTCGGTGAAAGTCCGGAAAAAAAGATTGTTTTCTTAAAATTGTACTTCTTTGTAGATTTTTAAAAGTTTAATTTAGTTTACACATTCGAAACTTTATATGGAAGTTAAACATTTATTAACTTTGTAAATGTAAGAAAACTTTTAATATTTACTTATTTTAAAGATACTGGATCTAAAGGTGTTCTTTATTGTATATTATTATATGGAGCGTGCCAGAATAAACTTTTAAATGACCTCTTTCTGCTTAGGTGAGGATTTTAAATTTTAATTTTTTTAATTAAAGTAAAAAAGTACCATGTTTCTTTATTATTTTTTAAAATTATTTTTTATAACAGTAGTTGAACAGCCGTCCCACTTTCATGGGCTTACGACTACTAATGTTCAACTCCGTAGCCTTGTTATTTTGAACCCAATCCAGAAGACAGGGGAACTCCTGGATCGAGTATTGGGCGAAATTCTCCTTCGTGGAGGACTTTTTGATGGAACTAAACCGCATTTGCGTTACATGGAGAGGAGGACCACAAGAACCTCCCACGGTTAGCCTGACGGCTAGGGGACTCTAACCCATGATCTGTTTACTACTGAAGATATTTCACGCTAGCACTGTGGTCGATGCAAGCGGGATGCGGAATTCGTATCGACTGGGATTCGATCCCGGTTCGCCGCATTGGAAGACAATTGCTCCACCCCCTGAACCATCGGGGCTCAAGTATCATGTTTTGTAAGAGAGAAATAAACGAAGATTAAAAAAATATATTTCATCTTTTTTTTATCTTTCATTCTCATATCTATGACGATTCTATACGGTCATGTAGGGAGATTCCATTTAATCAAGTTGAAAAGTCAAACGAGTATGATTTTTCAAAAGTACTTTTTTAAACAGTTACTTGTTAAACTATTAAATAGTTTTTTTTTCGAATTAGAAACAAATTGTTTTCTTTTTTTACAAATCGATGATGCCATGCAAGTTTTGAACACCTTTAAGCTGTTTTTTTCCAGTTAACTTCAAGCTATTTAATATACAAATGCTAATATGGTTGATGCTAATCTTCAATAAATTATTTAAAACTAATGCTTGGGGTTAAGGTGTGGAAAAATGATTTCCTAATGAACAACACGTGTAGTTTATTAAAGCGGCATTAATTTTCATCATTATAAATCCCTTCGATATTCGCAAATACGACATGATTCTCTTAGCTTGTCAACAAGAGTTATAAAAAGATTGACTTTTTTTCATTGTAATTGGTTAATGTTTGTGAATAAGAATTCATAAAAATTGTTTTATGAATATAAGAGGTTGTGAAGACATCCTATTTGGAAACGAAAAAAACGGATGCATAGTTCAATAATCGCTTGTTAACCTTTTTATTGAGCGTGTAACTATGTAGAACCCATCAACAAATAATCTCTTCATCATAATATTGAAGGATGTTCTATGGACATTAAGTAGTTTTATTATTTAGACCTATTGATTAGAATCAATTACACAAGGTTATAATTCTTAGACGGACACAATTTAGTTGGAACATCGAAGCCTTCTTTACTAGTAGTACAAATTAAAAAAATCCTAATGTTTTAAAAAAATTAATGAAATTTTCCATCTCAGAAAATGAGTTATATATATTTAACTACAATGATTTTAACAATAAAAGATTTTAACTTTTATTGTTAAATTTTATTGTTTTATTGTTTTAAGAACTTAAGTTTTTTTTTAAAAACAATAATAAAAGTATGAACTAAATAATAAAAAAAATTGACTAAAAATACTTAAATCAATGAGTTTTAAACTACAAACTAAAGTTTTATAAATAGCTCAATAATTTTGTTTCTGGAAAATTATATTCATAAATGGATTAAAAATACAAATTTAAAAAAAAATAACTAAAAATAAAAGTTTTGTAAGTTATATATGTTTTATAATTATAATATTGTATGTAATTTTTCTTGTCAGAAAATTAAAAAAAAAAAACTGTAATGTTTTATGAAAGTAATAAAATTATTTTACCATTTCAAATAAACTAAAGACACTGAACTATGAAATTTTTTTTTTACTAAACCTTACAAATGTTAATGATTTTTAAAATTTTCTTATTATGGTTATTTTTAGCAATCAGTACATTACATTAATCAGAAAACTGATTTTGACTAACTACCACACCACAAATCTGTTTTCATATTTATAAGATAAGCTCTTAGATAAACGTTATTATTTAAGTGCAAATTGGCTTTTACTTTGTTAAGTAGTTAGCCAAATAAATAATAAAAATTAATTAAGAAAAAGATGGTAATGTTCTTGTAAATTAACATGAAGGAATTCAGAAGTACACTTTTTGCAACTGTTATGAAAATAATAAAATTGCGCAAGCAATCAACAAAGTAAATAAAAAATAAAAATCGTTAAAGCATCAGTTTTTCCTTAATTTTTTATGACACAAAAATTTATTGAACTTAAGTAAAAACTTAAAATATAGGAAATAACTTGCAAATAATTCAATTGCAACAAAAACTTGTAAACAAAATTATTCCAATTTTGTGGTTAAGAACTATAAATATTGATGCGTTAGTCATTATTATTTTCACAAATTGCCTGATATGGTCAACTGCACAGTAGTTTCCAAAACACGCATTCGGACAAATCCTACGAAGTTATTTCTTTTTTCAAGTTTATTATTAGCTAAAGAACAGAAATCGCAAGGGAATGTTAAAATGTGATATATATAGTAGCCCATCAATTGTACTACATCCTCGTATTTACTCTTTCTCTCCCTACTTAGTTAATTATTAGTTATACAATATTAGTTATAGTTATACATATGAATTAAAACAACATATATCACGAGTGAATATTAAAACGGGGATAAGACGTATATTCCATATGTAGTAAATTAAGTGCTGGACAATTTGATAATTAATAATAATTAAATAAAACTACACGTAATCAAATTTTAAGCAATAAAACTTTTTTTTATCCATCGTACACTGATCAAAAGAAGTATAGTCAAAATAATAAGAGTATGGTAAAATTTAGCGTGCTTTTGGAACATCAAAAAAGCTCGTCAATTTTTTCCGAAGCGCTTTGGTTATGATTTTTGTAAAATTGACGATAAGTTATAGCTTGACGATAAGTTATAGCTGTACACTGATACAATATGAATGGACCCCGTTGCCATATGAGTTTTGGTTTTAATGCCAGAATTATGTTTTTTCTTATCAGAATTGTCCTTACACTACGATAATTTCGCTAGAATTTTTCTTCGTGTCATTTCACCGATTACTAAAATAGCTGACACAATCAGTGCACTGATTGCTCACTTCGCCGATACGACTACTTCATGGACATGAAAATTTCGTCAAAATCTCTTTTCCCTGATACGATCAATGCAATTTTAATTATTATTTCTTTGACAATATTTTTTAGTATTTTCTCAGTCAACTTCATTGTGAAAAACGTTTTGAATTACATTTAATGTTCATTATCTTGTGTTAGTTATAACTATGCTATTAAAAAACTTACTCTCAAGTATAGGTAATTACTCAAGCATGGGTAAGTAATTAATAAATAATCATTAGCACAGAAAGATGTCCAATGTTTGAAATAAAGTAAATATCAACATTAAATTTAATTTTATTTTCTGCATTAATAAAATATTAGTTTCGACTATCGATTCAAAATTTTTTAATTAATATTTCATTGGATATGGAAAATCATATGGTAAATGTTTACCAGAAACTCTAGTTTTCAAAAATATAGTTTTTATTATCACACATTTAGTAAAAATTACATAACTTTAAAATGCAAATTTAGCGAATTAAATAGTTTCATAAAAAATGACCAAATTTTACCATATTTACCTAATTTATCACATATTTTAAAAGCCATATTTTATTGCTAATTTTACTAAAATTGTTACCAAAATTATGTATTAAAAAACTTACTCTCAAGTTTGGGTAATTACTCAAACATGGGTAAGCAATTAATAAATAATCATTAGCACAGAAAGATGCCCAATGTTTGAAATAAAGTAAATATCAGCATTGAATTTAATTTTGTTATTTGCATTTATAAAATATTAGTTTCGACTATCGATTCAAAATTTTTTAATTACTACTTCATTGGATGTGGAAAATCATATGGTAAATGTTTACCAGAAACTCTGGTTTTCAAAATTATAGTTTTTATTATCACACATTTTGTAAAAATTACATAACTTAAAAATGTAAATTTAGCGAATTAAATAGTTTCATGTTCTAAGGTATCATAAAAAAATTATCGAATTTTACCATATTTACCTACTTTATCACATATTTTGAAAGCCATATTTCATTGTTAATTTTACTAAAATTGCTACCAAAACGCTTCCAATAGAGACAGAAACGCAGTGGTGAATTTTCCTATAGTGTGGTAGTTTTACCTATACTTTATTTTTTCTTTGTGTGCATAATATTTTTTTAATAATTTTACGTATAATTTAGTAAATATTGCATAATTATTAAAAAAATGATCCTATTGAAGATGCGAAGGGTCAGCGAAGTGCCCTGGATGACATGATCTGTAGGTGAAGTTGTAGTGTTAGATATCAACACTGTCCACTACGTGTAATAAACATATGTATTAATAACATGATAATTTCGATTACCGTAAGAAATAAAGAAAATTAGCTTAAAGTAGAAAAAATTAAGTATATAGTATAGGAAGAAACTTTTTCCCCATGATATAGATGTTTTTTTTAACTCGCTAATGAAGTATAAATTATTTTAACATGAATTTAACTGCATACTCAAGAGTAACTCAGCTTTATTTACCGTGTAAAATATTGAAAAAGTTTTCAACTGATAAATAACAGAATTATTCCATTTGTCTATTTTAGCCTCATGTTTACACTAGCTCACTTATCTTCTATATGTATATAAACAGGTTTTAAAAATTTCTTAGGATTTAGTTTAGAATAAAAATGTTTGATAATAAGCTTGAAAAATCAGACATATTTACAGCTAAAAATCTTCTTCTAAGTAAAATGCGTAAATAATGCTTTACAACTGAAAAAAAAGCATCTGCACGAAGAATTAAGCATCCAAGAGGAGCGCGCTTTAATAATTTTTAAATTTGTTTGAGAAACTGTTTGAAAATTATTCTGAAATTTCTTCCAATCTCTCACGAAAAGGGATGAGGAAACAAATTATTTTCAGAAGAGTGGGATTTTTTGAAATTGAAAAGTTTTAAAACGAAAATCTCATTTTGTAACCTCTTCAAACTCTACTTACACACGGCGCTTTTAAATTATTTCTTTCATTTTCAATAAAGTTTTCTCATTCTAATCGAAAACAGATTTACAGGCAGAAGATAAATTTTGAAAAGGAAGAAAAGAAAAGCGAAATGCCTGATGTTGACGGCAAAGTAAGTTATTTTCTCGGTCTTTCCCATTTTCGCAAATTTTTGAAAATAGTGATTTAGTTTTAATCTCTAGGAAAAATCAGAAAGAAGTTTTCTGAATTTTATAAGTATCTTGTGAAAGTTAAAATTTCACGACAGCAAAACACTACTTTTAATTGATAAACAGGGATTATCTTAAAATATGCCTACAGCATTGAAAGAAGAATATGACCGTTCGTAATTTATTCATGCTTCTGTTATTTTTTTTAAATATGTGAAATTTAAATTTAATTTTTATATTAGATTTATAAACGCATAACATTTTTAAATTTTCACGCAATATTTTTCAAGAAACTCTTACTGTTTTTTTATTTTATATTTCCCCATTATGGAATACTACTACACTACGATTATGACGTCTTCAAAACACTTTTTTTTCGAGGTTTCTTTCCAGCCAACTGATAGTACAGCCGTCTGGTGACACTAAAATGAAGCTGTTAGATCATGCTGTTGATTTGAAGAGTAGACACTCTACAAATTACATAGCGTTTCTCTCATAATTTTGTTTACTTCTTTTATTTTCTTTCAATCAAATGGTTTAATTTATATTTCCAAAATTAAGATTTTTCTTTATAGAAATCAAAATTATTGCATGTAAATAATTCTGAGTAAATCAGTATTACTTTAAGCTAATAATATAACTATATAAAAATTTTCTGTTTCTTTTCATTAGAAAATGCCAATGAGTAATTTAGCTTATTACCGCAGTGAGGTGGTGTTGTGTACATTAGTTCGAAAACTGTCACTTTTGCGTGTTTCAGAAAGAAAACGCATTTAATTTTTAATTGCTCTAGTATTTGTAGAAGATTTATAGATATAGGGGAGAGTCGGGTAGCCCCGCCCACTTAAGGAGTATTGCTTATATTTCTGTATATAAACCTCGTTTATCCTTTTTATCACAAAATTACTTTATTTATTACATATTTATATACTTTTAGTGAATTCTATCATTTAACAACAATCATTTAATAGCAACAATATTTGTTGTTAAAAATGCATATAACATTCAAATTTGAAGCAATAAAGTAATAATCTTTGCAACCGTACATTTATCGACGAAATAAAATTGGGTGGTAATACCCGACATTCATGTGAGCGGGGCTACCCGAAATCCAATTTTTTTGTAAATTTTTAATTACTCGAAAAATTTTTCACATATAGACTTCTTTCTTTGTGGAAATTAAACTTAAGGCTACATACTTTAATGCTGTACGTATAGAAAAAATTTTTTTTTAGTATTAAAATGAAGTTTAATCGAAACATTCAACCAATTATTTTTAATTTCATGACTACTGTATTCAACATACTTTCAAAACTATTGTTTACCATGTTAACAGCTGCATAAATACTTGAAACTTTGAAAATAATCTTTTCTTAATATAACAATTAATGTCCGATGGCCCATTGACTTGAAGAAATATTCTATATATATGAAATTATTCTGTATATATGGGCGGGGCTACCCGACTCTCCCCTATCTATCAATGCTTTGCATTTTTATAATAAATATTGATGTTTTTGAAACTCAGCCATTAATACTTCCTGTCTTATAATCACTGTCTTATAAATACTGTCTTATAATCAGGAAATTACAATAGAGATTCGGTTTTAAAATCATTCTTTATTGTTTTCATTAAGAAAGTAATTAAAAAGTTCAGTTAGAAAATTAAAAAAAAAAAAAATACTTTGGTTCAAATATCAAATACTTAGAATAATATCAATTAACCAACTAAAGACGGTTGCATAATATTTTAATAGTTATATCGTACTATTTAACTGATTAGCTTTCTATCTAATAACCAGATGTCAGGAAGCTCTGAGTACCTAAAATACGAAAAGTTTTCTCCAAGATCACCAAATCTTAAATATTTTTGCTTTCGAAAACTTCAACGTTTGCGCACTTTCTATATCATCTGGAATTAGTTACGAGTGATGACGTATTCGAATTTGTTTGTTGCTGTCTTCAATGCTCCTTTGATTAACAGAAGTTTGAAGTTTGCCGCTAAAATATGCATGTATGTTTTTAATTTTATAATAAGGTTAATTATTTTTAATCAAGTCTCTGTGAACTGAATTGAATTGTTTTAAAGTGCATAATTTGTATCCGCTGCAGTTTTGCTAAGCCTAGTTCGAACTTACCTGGACATTTTCTCAGTGCAATGAGTATGGTATTCAAAGTAATTTTGTTTTAAGAATTGGTGCATGTATTCATTCTAAATTAATATCTCTTACTTTAATTAGTCTCATATAAATGAAATTAAGACACTTATGTGTATCGTATCTTACTACAATTATAAATATTAGTGTTACTGAATATCAAAAGTGGCGTAGCTGCTTTACACCGAGTAGTGTAACCAATAATTCTTGGTATTCCAATACGTCAAGAAATGTCGTTCACAGTTCTAGCATATGATGCCAACAGATTTTGCTTTGAGGTAAATTAAATACATTAAGTACAGAACTGAAGTTATTGTGCAAACAATTATATAGAATTAAAAAAGAACAAACAAACAATTGTTCGAAAGAATTAGTGCAGATGTATTACTAAAAATGCGCTTGTTTTTTAAACATGCTTTTGCAATGAATCAATTATATTGAATGCGCAAGTACATGTGCTTTGTCAGTAAACAAACAAGCAATAAATAGGTAAATAAAATTATAACACTGAAAAAGTAAATATAAAATGTCGCTACATGCACTGTATAAGATTCTAGTTAATCTCAACACCTTAAGTAGTGGCAACTATGCACCAAAATTTTTTACTGCGATCTGCATCACTTCGGTATAAAATAGATGATACCATTTTTGATGTTCTAAACGTTTTTACAGTGTGCATATGGGGGTTAGAAAATCATTGAAACTTGCATTGCCCACTTAGAAATTCAAGTGAAAATCTATAAAATTCCATAACTTGTAATTTCAGCACAAAAATTCAGTTAAAATTCCAGCCGGAAAGTTATAAATATCTTACTTGTAAATTTGTCTCTAACAAACACTTGCAAAAGCGAGCTAGTAAAAAGTAATAAGATACATTATCTATATTGATATTTTTTAACACATGCGAGAAAGTGAATTTTCCCACGTATTGAAAAGTGAGCGTGCAATATTGCTATTTCTATGGAACTAAAAGAAAGGTAAACTTGTCAAGTGTTTGCGGTTACATACCACAACGTACCTTATCTTAAGCGAAGTAGTTGTGGTTTATTTTTAAAATTTTTTTATTTTTATGTTGGTTGCTAATATTTTACTATGGAAATTACACATTGCGTTAACATGTCATTTTAAATGATGAGTACTTAAAATTCTTTATATATGGAACTGTCAATATGATTTTTTTAAACCCGATGAGTAAAAAAAAACTTCATTATTTTTTGCGGTTCTTAATGGATTTTTTTCACAATTAGCTTTTCTTTTTTTGGGAAGAAAGTTCTCAAATTATCTAAATGTAAAAATAATTCTCTAATAAACCACAAACATTCTCTAATAAACAGCAATAAGAAAGCTCTAAAATAATTTGCTAATTAATGCTTTTGAAAATATGGAGTGTTAAGTTTTGTTTGATATTTCGGTAAGTTTAACTCTTTATTTCGATTTGAGAATATTTATTTTTGCTACGCAACTTCCCACTCTCGTGAAATATTTTAAAATAAATCCCCTTAGACACCCAAAGAATGTTTCTGGTGCACGGTTTTCCTCAAAAGCATTTTTCTGTAACTGTCAAAATATTTACTTTCTGAAAATTTAGTAGGACCATAAAAGGATATGGCGTTACAGGTTCGGCAAGCTTTGTGGAAAGTGTTTATTGGGGTCTTAAGCATTTTGGTACATATTTTATGCAGTGAATATTTTAAAAGCTTCATTGTATAAAATAATGACTTTAAAGAGTTGAGAAGGCTAATTATATTGTTTAACTCTGTGTTGAAAGTAATACGAAAATCTTTTTTTCTTAAATAGTTTATTGTTTGTATGGGTTATCCATATTTTAGTGCAGATTACACTGATAAAATGCTTTAAAGCTTTGAACATTGCTTTTCGAAGCTCTGAAAGTCGCAGTTTAAGTACCTTACACTTGAAGCTATGAGATGATTTTAAACGGTATAATTTTGCTTTGAAGAATTATCTGGTTTTTAGAATGGACAAATAACTTAAAAATTTTAAAAATTATTAAACTTTTTTAAAAATTACCTACTTGGTGGCATTTTACCATCTAGATGAAAATTATCAAAATAACTGCCTTATTTTATAGTTTTTGTAAACTTTTATGAGAGCAGATAATAATTCTGATGAAAAAAAGTTGCCACCACTTTTGATACTCAGTAACAATAGAGTTTACATTATTAGTAAAATACAATAAACCAAAGAGTCAGTTAAGTTATTTTTACCATAAAATTGAAAGTAAGAGCAGTTAGATGCGGACACATATCAATTCTTAAAATAAATTTAGTTTGCATATATATAACATACACTGTAAAAAATAGTATATTTTAACACTAAAAATAGTGGTAACTACTTTACTTCAAAGTGGTGTTCTACTACACTAAAAGCAGAGGATAGTTCCTGGTGTCCTTCAACATCAAGAATGCGTGTTTTTATACTATTTGGTGTTAAGTAGCTGCCACCATCTCTTTTTTTCAGCAACATTAAAATTTCAATTTACAGTAAGATATGTTAGATATAAGAGTCAGTAAAGTTATTTTTTTGGTGCAACATAAAGCAATAATCATTAATTTAGAATGAATCGATATAATATTTTTTAAATGAAATTAGTGAGTTAATCAAGCACACACGCAGTACAAAGCACAGAATACTAATATGATGAGTACGCAATACTAATATGAATTCGAACACCAAATTTTGGGAGATGTTACTACGAAGGTTTAACAGTGTAAGTGTGCTAGTATGATTATGTATAATTGTGAACGTATTTACAACAGTTAAATGGTAAGAAAATTACATAGCTTTATAAGTTTCGAAAAATGTTCTGCAAATGATTAGTTGGATTTTTTAGTAATTTAAAACACTTTTTAAGCTTTAAAGTTTCAAAATAAATAGGTAAATAAACAACTAAATGCCGACCAGGTGGCCGAGTTATTAGCGTGTTTGACTGCGGAGCCATTGGCCGCGGGTTCGAATCCTGCTCAGGGCATGGATGTTTCTTTCTCTCTCTGTGTTTCTTGTCCTTTCCTCTTCGTGTGAATGTGACCCGCGCTATAAACGGGTTTGTGGTTGTGTGACGTGGGCGACGCTGCTCCACAGCCGTGGCTTCGCCACGGGTGCCTACTGGGTAACGAGAAGAGAGTAGCAGTTCCGGCATTTCTGTGGCCAATGGGACAAACCCCAAGTGCCCGCCATTGGAAAAAAATAAAAGAAAATAAATAAATAAATAAATTATTAATGAACATGAATAAGATTTTGTTGAGTAAGAACTGGAAATAAGCTTCATGTTTCAAATGGTTTGATTGTTCATTGACAGTGACTTTATACACTTTAAATACACTTAACGTCCTAAATATCTTCAAAAGTTCTTTCTTATAAAATAATATCTTTTCCAATTCATTTAGAAACTGATCAAAGGAGAATTTTTTTTTTTCGTTGATGAAATTGCTACATTATATGGTAATGAAATTTTTTCGTATTAAGAAACCACAACTCTGATTAATAAAACCAAAATAAACAGTATTTAAATAATATAAAAAAAAAACAACACAATATGCCATGCACGGTATTCGTTTGGCAATTTTTCCGTTCATATTATAACGCAGATTCTGGTATTCATAATTAACATTCGTAATTATCATAATTATCTACTATTCATGATAAAACCAAAATATATGGAATTTCAACCATCCATTTGATAATTTTTCCGTTCATGTGGTAACAGTTTGTTGGAAACTCTGGTTTTTAAAATTTTAGTTTTTTATTACCTCATATATAGTTAAAAATACAAAACTTAAAAGTAACTTAACACAATGAATAATTTTTATTTGTGAAAGGTATGATATTTATTTTATTTGATCTCCAGTGGCGGCTTCTCTTGGAAGTAAATGTGGCTGGTGCACGATGCTGACCATATTACCTCCTCCTGCCATTGGTCTGAGAATCGTGAAGCAATGACCACTGGGATTCAAGCAAATTCTTTCACGAATCTTATATTTATACTGACATGGTGAAAGCAAAATATTATTTTGAATTAAGTCAGAAAGCTATTCCCTGAAATGGTTTGATACTTGAGTTTTAAAAATTCGTGCTAATTATAAATGGGAATTTATTTTTTCTCTTTTCGTTGATATTTACTTAATTAATCTAATATTACCTTAAAAATATCTCATCAGTTTTTTTTCCGAATTTCTTAATTCGTTTTTTTATTAATCTATTTACAGAAATGTGTTTTTTTCCAAAGCACTTTTGAAGTGCAAATGATGAAAAATTTATTAACACGTTAATTACTCATTAACTTCGCAAGAGTAATTACGGTAATACAAATGGCATGTTTTAGCTTTGGTGATTATGGATTATAAGTCTGAAAAATCATTTTCATGAACACAGACGATCTTCACTTAATTGCTTACCCATTTCTCTTTTAATTGCATTTCCCAATCCAAACTTCAAAGAATGGGCCCCCCATTCATTAAAGTGTTTCGCGATTAGAAGGAGAAAAAAAAACTCCCATTATGGGTAAAAAAAAGTGGCACAGAGAATTAACAATTAGCTCCTTCAAGGTCGTACCACGTCCTCTGTGGATGAATCTCGCCATAAAACGCTGTACATCAATAATCGCAAAATCAAAATAAAACAAAATAAAATGAATCTGGCTTCAAACCATTTTCGGTAAGTGGCTTTATGATTATAATGGCGTGCCATTATGATGATGTATCGGTGGCTCCAGTGATGATGTCACGAAGCTAAAAAGTGGCCATTCAGCGACAAGAAACAGAAAGGCATGGCTGAATCAGTTCGAAGATTAGACACCACAGGCTCCACCTTGGATTTTTGTTTTTACTTTTCATATTTTTCCAAAGTTAAGAAGAGCAACAAGAAGAAAAAAAAAAGTTTTTTGATTCATACCCCCCACATCTCATTCATCGTCTTTGGAGAAGATTCGGAAGACAATTCATCGATGTTGTGATAGAGTGAGAAACTTGAATGCTGAAGGGGTCGTATTTGTAGTGCACGGCGCATTATTTTGTACCTAAATTCTAATGATCCTTTACTGCCTCAGACAAGTTTTAAACCGTTTAAACGCCATAATGTTCCATATTTGGAACATATTTCGTTTTGAGAAAGATGAACACGGTTAACTTTTTTTATTTTGTTTTCAGCATTTATCTTCCGTAATTGAGACAATCGTATATATTTGGAATGCATGGCATATTATTTTGCACCTAAATCCTATTAATCTTTTACTGCAAGAGAAATGTTTTTTAACAGTCTGAACGAGAATGTTTCATTTTTGGAACATGTAAAGAAATATGAAGGCGAATAAATTTTTTTAAATTTTATTTTTAGCATTTTTCATCAGTAATTTAATCGTATTCCACAAAATTTTTAAATCCATACACCTGGCTTTAGATTTGGGAACTAAATTGAACTTATTTATGAACAAATAACGAAATAAATGAAATCATTTACTTTACCATTTACTTTATTACCGTTTTTTTCCTAACAGAGCTTTTCTCATTATACATTTCAGTAGCTGATGGTAGTTAGGTTTATCTTTTTATAATTGATTCTTAATTCATTAAATTTGATTTAAAACGATCTGGTCCACATCTATATATGAATTTCTTCAACACATGTATAAAAGGCCACTTGTACTGCAATATTTTTCTGATAAAATTAGGGCCTGAAGTCGGCACTCAGGGTGCTGGTATTTGAAAAAAACTCTTGAAAAACAACAAAACTCATCTCGTTGTATGACCATTATAATACCTTATCAAGCTAATTAAAAAGAGCTATAAACTATGCAGGGCGTAAAAACATACATAAAGAAAAGCATGGCAATAAGTACAGCTTGGAGTGAAGGAACTAGAGATAAATTCGGGATCGTGGAACCCGTGGTAAGAAAAAAATACCTTTAGATGAGAATTTACATTCGATTGTATTAAATTTAACGACATATTTCGTGTCGAAAATTCTTGAAAAAATATTTTGTAAGACTGAATTTATTTTCTACAGATATCCTTATAAATAAAAGCAGATTTTTTTTAAACGATATTTTTATTTCAATGTTTTTTACTTAAAAAAGAAAAATAGTAAAATTATTGTATAGTAAATAAATTAAATATCTGAGCGTTATAAAAATTTGCTTTTTGGCGATTACAAAGCTTTTCAATGCAATTTTAGCAAAAATCAGTTAAAATATTGAAAGAATAATTTCAATCAATGTTAAAAGCTATTTGTATCTGTTTATTAATTCTCTTATTGAGTTATGTAGTAAGTTTTATACCGCAGTTTCCCCTTGGCTGTTAATCAAAAGTTCTACAACAAAAAATACCTTTTTTTTACTTAATTTTATTTCACTAACTACTAACTAAATAGCATACCTACTAAATATACTAATTCTCATATTCCATAAAAAGCCTGACCAATTCTCTAATTTCATTATTTCATATGGGTATCTTTCGCAAGTTTAGCGATGTGATTAAAAACAGAATGACGCAAAAGAAAAGAAAAATTAATATCTTCCGTAAATGTAACAAAATGTAACATTTTATAATAAGAAAAGCAGCTAAAGCTTTAAATTTTAATTTCATTTGATTAGTAAATACAGAAATAGAAAATCTTAAATAAATAAAGTATATATATATATATATATATATATATATTAGTTGGATTTTTTAGTA
>NC_092208.1:29718636-29759135 GCF_043381705.1 Parasteatoda tepidariorum | reverse complement strand
TAGTGTGAGGAGCATCAAAATTATATATATATATATATATTTTCAATTCAATTGCGAATTGCTTTAAGCACTAGTTTCTAGAAATAAATAATTCATCTTACTCTAATTCTAGTGTATACTGTATCCCGAAAGTTTAATTCATGGAATCTAATAATTACTTTGAACTTCGCGACGATGTGTGAAATTCACCTCGAGTTGTTTACAAACAAAGAGATCAACACTATTAATTGAAACTTCATTGATACTACATAATGATTTACGTATTAATTAACACATATCAACTTCGGTGAGTAAATGAAATATTGCTTATCACAGTATAAAAAGTTGACAACGTTGAACGTTTCTTGGTTTTCTGAAATCAAATTTCCCGGACCATATTTTAGGAAGATCTGCTCCGTACATAGTGAAAAAATTCCGGTATATTTACAGCACTGCATGATAATGACATTTCTTATAAAACCATATCTCTGGATATAAAAAAATAAAATATACGATTTTCAAACGAAAGTATACGATTATTTATTTGGTAATTGTTTGTATGGTAACTGTTGACCGTAAAGTCTGGTTTTTTGTTTTATACTTTTTCTAACTTCACATTTAGTGTAAAATACGAAAATTGAAAAGTAAATTTAACGGAATAAGTGACTTTCGTGTCATTCTATAAAGTACCATGATAAAATTACAAAAATTTACTATATTCACCGATTTTTATCAGATAATTTAAAACCATACTTTACTGTTAATTTTCCCAAAAGCATTACCAAAGCGTTTCTGTAAAAATCACCGTTCCCATAGAGTTAGAAACACAATAAACTTTACCATTTTCTGGCAGTTTTTCTCATGATACAATTTCAAAGGACCTTAAGGTCTAAAAGGTAAAATCTAATTTAAACTTTTAGAATTCTTTATTTCCAGTTGTTGTTGTTGTTCATTTACGTCACACTAGAGCTGCACAATGGGCTATTGGCGGCGGTCTGGGAAACATACCTGAGGATGATCCGAAGACAGCATACCATCACAATTTTGATCCTTTGCAGAGGGGATGGCACCCCCGCTTCGGTAGCCCGACGACCCGCACGCGAAGTCGAGCGCTTTACGGTAGAACAGTTTGACGAGGACCAATACGGCACACCCTTGGTTCCTACACAGGCTGATCCAAGTGGTCACTCACCCGCACACTGACCGCAGTCAGTGATGCTTGACTTCGGTGAACTAGCTAGACCTACCCCCCACTCTCTTTGACAATAATTTATTTTTATCTTTTCGATTAACAGACCCCCTATTTCATCTCTTTCATTATTTTTCGATCGGAGGTGCGTGCCTAGTGCACAGGTACTCCGTTGCCTATAAGCAACACCACTCGCCCTTGACTTCGGTGATCTGCTGGAAACCGTGTCTTAGCGATCAGTCCACTGCGGGACTTTTTATTTCTAAAAATTTCGTAATTTCTTAAAGATAAATTATGCACCTAGAAAAAGTATAGTAAAAAAATATATGAATATGGCTTGATCGATGCTGTCTGATGGATAACAGTATGGGGGCAGTTTGGTAAAGATTTTGATAAAATTGATAATAAAATGGAATTTTATAATATGTGATAAGATCTTTTAAATGAGGTAAAATTGGATAATTTTATCATGATAACTCAGAGCTTGGCTTAAGAACCTTTTATTTTGTTGAATTTACTTTTGAATTTTGTATTTTTTACTATATGTGTGGCAATAAGAATCATGATTTTAAAAACTGTTGTTGTTGTTGTTGTTGTAGTTCATTTACGTCGCACTAGAGCTGCACAATGGGCTATTGGCGACGGTCTGGGAAACATACCTGAGGATGATCCGAAGACAGCATGCCATCACAATTTTGATCCTCAGCAGAGGGGATGGCACCCCTGTTTCGGTAGCCCAACGACCTGTACGCGAAGTCGAGCACTTTACGGTAGCACAGTTTAACGAGGACAAATACCGCACACCCTCGGTCCCTACGCAGACTGATCCAAGTGGTCACCCACCCGCACACTGACCGCAGCCAGTGATGCTTGACTTCGGTGATCTGCTGGGAACCGTGTCTTAACGATCAGTCCACTGCGGGACTTAAAAACTGTAATGTCTGATTAACTGTTACCATATTAACGAAAAAATTACTGTATGAATGATTTAAATACCGTATATTCTGATTTTATTAACCAGAATTATAGCTTTTATTACCGCAAAGGACATTAAACTGCAGTACGGTAATTGTAAAGATTTTTTTTCTCCGTTTGTGATAAAGTTCTGAAGTAACAAAAAATTTTGAAGAGTTGGTGTTTCAAAACCTAGCTGTCAAAATTATTTGTTCTTTTCTACTTATTACAGTATAGAAAATAGATTTCGATGCACAAGATTTACCTAGGTTATCCTATCTAGGTTCACTTAGGTTTCTAGGCAAATTTCTCAGTCCATAATTTGAAGAAGATCCATTCCTTATAGTTTTTAAGACCTAAATTTCTAAAAAATTAAATATAATTTCTTAAGTTTCTCAAAATATAAACTAATTCCCTAGAAATTTTGAAATTTTCAAAGAATAAAATCTGCAATAAAGTAAACATTTTCTGAAGAAATGAAAACGCTAGAAACAGAAATTTTTCGAATAACAGGTATTTAAAAATTTAGCTTCCGGAATTATTTGTCCTGATCTGCGTACTTAATAAAACATATTTAAATACATGTTTTAATAGATTAATTTTTTTTATATTAGATATAAATTAAGAAAAGTGCATTAAGAAAAGTATATTAAGAAAATATATTAAGATAGTATATTAAAATAGTGTATAAAAGAGACTGTTCCGCATCGTTTCCAAAGATCTAAGCATATCTGAAAAAAAAATTCAATTTACAAAATTAATTATCCTTAAACATTTTAAGAAGTAATTCATAAACAGTGATCCTAGAATAGATAGTACTCGCTCTTTTAAAGGTTTTTCAAATGTTTTATCTAACAGTTTTTGATAACTTTAACTTTCCTAAAAATAACGTAGATATACGCTTTCTAAAAAAAACAAGCTTATAAAAAATGTCTCAAAAGCATCATCTCAATAAATTTAAAGAGAAAATAAAAATACGTGAACCAGTTATTGAAGTGATTGCAATCTTGTTTCTAATTTAAATGATTTTTTTTACCTTTAAAATGTCTCACGTGATCGAATTCTACAAATCACAGATAAGATATGTATAATTAAAATTGTACTTAAGCATTTTTTTGTGTGCCTCAAATGCTGAAATGGGAAAAAGATATGAGGAAATAATCAAGTGCTTTTTATATATTTATATATATAAAAAAAATACGACATCATTAAATGACTTTTTTATCTGTCTATATTGAGAAATATGTTCGAGAATTTCATTAGTAGAATAAATTTATTCGCTGTTAGAGCATTTATCTCTAATATTTAAAGTTCACCAATTGTAAAATAGTATATTTATATCAGCATTCCATTAATTTAACGAATATTTTAAACTCCTCCTCAGTAATAATAAATTTCAGTAAAATATGATTATGCATTTTTTAGATTTATTTATTTGCCTTTAAGGAATATTTAACGTTCTTTAAAATAATGATAGCAATCATACTTTCCTTTTAGTATCACAGCTAGTTTATTGCATAAAAAGAGAATATAAGTGTTTGATAAAAAGCTAAAAACTATTAACAATTTTAAAAATTATGATAAAAGTTATAAATTAGTAATATCTGTCACTTTTTATGGCTCAACGTGAAATACAAACTGTATATAAATAAATCCTCTTAAAATTATAAAAAATAGCATAATCATAATAGGTATCAATATTTTAGTCATCAATCAACAATGTCAAAAATTGCAATTTGGTATTATTACTAACTATTTAGTATTAACTATGTAATATTATTATTATTAATTACAAATTCAAAATTATTCATATCAAACATTATATTGATGTAATTATTATAAAACATTAATTTATATTATTATTTTCAATTGCAAATTCCATTTCATAATTATAAATTAAAGATCTTAGTGGAACTAAACTTTATGTATTATTTAAATTAATTTTGAAACCTACATTATTATATTTATAATATATGTTATTCATATATTATATGTTATTTATATATTATATATTATTCATGTATTATCTATACATTATATATTATTTATATATTATATATTATTTATGTATTATTATTTTCAATTGCGAATTGCATTACATAATTATACATTAAAGATCCAAGTCGAATAAAGATTTAAGTACTATTTAAATTAATTTAGAAACAACAGATTTTAGAAAGCAACAGCAAGGAGGTTATAACAAAAAACGTTTTTATTAAACAGTCATGTTAATTAACATGGCAAAAACAAATTAAATTGTCTACAAATAGCTGCACAATACTGTAATATCTTTTTCAACATACAAATTTTCCTTTTAAAGTTTCTTACATGATTTCAGTTGGTGCCTTTTGGTACATAATTTTTTTTCTTTAAACCAAATTATTAGCAATTTTAAACTTAATATCATTATAATCGATTCAATATGATAATTATGATTTACCAATTCAGTATAATGATAATTAACACATTATCCTAATTATTAACTACCTATTCAATATCAATATTATGATCTAGTGATATTTATGATTACTAATTATTAATTTCCTCTTATAATTATCAATTGAAGAGCTTCGGGGAAAAAAAATCTATGTAGTATTTCTATGGATATCAGCTTTAAAATGCATTTCAAGAGCAAGAAGCTGTTTACAAAACATTAAATAAATCGTTCAAAAAAATCAATTCCATAATTATCAATTTAATATCATTATTATAAATTATCACTTTAATATCATAATTGATTATTAAACATTCGATATCATAAGCATCAATCATTGATTCAATACTATAATTATAATATAGTTAGTTTAATATCATAATTACAATATCGTAGTTTGTTTAATATTATAATTATTATGCCATGTCATTTTTATATCAAATATCACAGCTATCAATAATCATATAACTTTCAAAAATCGAATTTTTTACCTAGTAATATTTTTAATCAATCCCTTGATAAAGTGGTACAAAAAATAGAATTGTCAAAATTTCTTTTTTTAAAGTTATTACAAATTTTCCTGATTTTAAAAATTTATTATTTTCATGATACCGTATTATTATTTAAAAATAAACCGTATTATTATTTTAAAAATAATTATTATTTAAAATTTTTTTTTGAATTTTGGTAATATACTAGTTCTTTTATGTGCAACATTTATATCATAAAACTAGGTCAGCCACCCTGGGAAATCTAGTAAAATTATTCCAAAACATTTTTCTTCTCTTTTTACCCTCAAGATGTTTAAAAGACAATTTTTCATTCACTAGACACTTTGTTGCATCATTTTTCTTTTATTCTTTATTTTAGAGACTGTCTAGATTTTTGTAATCCGTTTTGGAGTCTACCTATACATCTTGATCGGCTTTCGTGTCAAAATCTCTCAGCCAAATCCTCTTCAATATTGTTCCCCCTATTGCAAAACATGGATCGTAAACAGACATCTAATACCGCAATAAATTTTTATTGCTATCCAAAAAGTTCGAAATGAAGCAAACGCTGCCTCTGAATTAAGTCTATGTAATCTCTTTTTGTAGCCGGTGCACATAAGAGGGGAAGTAAGAAAGTAAAAAGAAAAATAAATAAAATAAAACAGAAAATGATGCGCTTTTAAAAAGGTGATTTTGTTTTATTCCATTTTTATTCCCTTTTTCTTTTTCTTTTTCATTTTCAGTCAGGTGATGGGAGAGGATTTTAAGTGTACGTGATTGAAAGGAAAATTTTGTGTTACAATATTTTCTCGATTATCGCCATTTGTGATTGCGTACAGAATTATAGTTAACTACAATTAGCACAAAATAGAACACTATTTTAGAGAAAATAAATTTTATAATTTATAAGTTCTACCTGAGTTAAGTCTTATTAAAATTCAGAGTAAAGTTTAAATTAAATATGAAATTATGAATTAAAAAAATAATTAAATGTTATAAAACAACAATAATTTGGGGTCAAATAAAGACATTAATGTTAAAGAATGTATTGTATTGAAGCGCACTATACATCTATATATATATTTCTCTTACACGGCGACAAAAAAAAGCCTCATTACAACTCCCCGAATGGCAACGCTAGAAAATCGACCAATGATTGCCGCTAAAAATGTCACATGCCAAATCTAGCTGAGATGGCTCAACATATAGTGCTTTCAAAAACTGAAACTGAAATAACCAGAGAGAGCATAAGCTAAGCAGACGTGAGTAGTCCTTGTTGATAGATCTCTATTTTAGTATTTTGTCGAAAGCGCTTTTTTTCACGAATTTATATATTACGAAATTATTTGACGATTTTTGGTTTATATCACGAATTTATTTGTTTTACTGTAATTTATTTGTTTATGCAGGTTTTTCCATTGCAATTCACTTATTTCAATTTTTAATAGACTTAATTATCGCCAAAATTTTTACCTTTTTAAAGAGATATCAGTTTTAGAAATTTTATCTTAAGATTTTATACTATAGCACATTTCTAATTGGTTTAACGAACTACATGTCGTTTATTTGAATTCAAATTTATTTTAATGACTTAGTATTTACTAAAAAGATTTAATTCTCTTTTAAAAAAAAGTTGTTATAAGGATTTGAATGATTGTTTTGAATTCTCAGAATTTTGTGCATTTGAAAAGTACCTAAGTTAGTAGCGAGCGAAGCGATCTTGGTTTGCGAAGCAAACCATATAAGATTGCGTAACAATTTTCGGGGGTTGGTGAGCGTTAGCGAGCAGGGGACGCAGCCCACTAGTATTATATAAAAAGCTTTCACTTCGATCATTATGTGTGATGAAAACAAAAGTTAAATGACACAAAAGTTATAAGACAGTTATAACACTAAACAGCACAAAAATTATAATGTGCCAAAAACACAAGTTGTTTGAAAAGCCCAATGTAATAAGAAATATTTAATATGTCCAAATTAATCCATTGAAATTAATAAAAAAAATCTGTCTAAAATTTAAATTTACATAAATGCTACTTCTTTTTAATAAAAGAAGTAAATATTTAATTTAATAAGTTCAACAATTTCATTTTACGATGTATTTAGAATAAAGGCCTCTAATCAAGTTTTTCTTTAATTTTTAGTGTACTATAAGAATTATGTTTCTAGATGTTTTTGATCATATACAAGGTTACATGATATGAAATTTAGGTTTTACTATTTTGGTTTTATCTGTTTTAGGCTAAATAAAATGACTTGAAAATGTTATTAATTAAACGGACATCAATTTTATATTGATATTTCTAATTTTGTAAATAACTGGTACGATTGCATGATATAGTTATATGATATGAAATATAGCCTTTACTATTTTGAATTCATCTATTTTTGAGTAAATAATGATTTGAGAAAGTGTTTTTCTTATAAGCGGATTTTTTTTTCAAAATAAATTACTGAGTGTTAGTAAAAAGGAAAAAATAATTAATAAAATACTGTTTGAAAAGTAAAAGTTATAAGTTTTATAAGTAAAATATGGAAATTTTTTTATGAGAATATAGAATAATATCTAGAGAGAAAACCATTCTGTATAAAAGCCAACGACAGTTGGCGCTATCGTTGGCGATAATCATCTTGACAGGTATTTTATAGACAAAGCAACCTTTCGAATCTTCGGAGAGGTAGTTGGGGTCACAAAAGGTCTGGGAGACATGAATGAATCGTGGCTACTGTTTTTACCGAAATTCATAACAACGCTTTTCATTTTCTTTTTTTTTTCTTCTTAATTTTCTTTCCTTTCTCAATTTTCTTTTCATTCATGCACAGGTAATGATCGATCACTACCAGCTTTCGCCTTTCTATTTCAATACAAAGTCTCTTTTAATGATGATTTGCAGTAGAACAATTAAATCTATCGTTTTCACCAAATGTTTACTAATAAAACTATTTTCGTTTGGAATTTTGGAAATGTAAATTATGAAATAAATATGTATAAAAAAAGACATTGGAATGGAAAATTAAAAAAATTTTTTTTTTAATGTAATGTACGCATTATTTATAATTGTGAGATATCATTAAGGATGCAACTACTTGAATGTAATATTTTCAATATTTCAATTTATAAAAGAAATACTTTGTACTGCTTATATTATTTTCTACTGTTGTTGCAAAACTTTTATTTTTATAATTAGACAAAAATATGAAGGACACTTTAAAATTCGGATCTCACTTCAAAAGTTTTAAATGACTAAAATTATAAAAGCAATATTAAATATGTAATAATAAAAACATGATAATCTGATCTCAATCTGATAAAAGCATGACTCAGAAATAAAAAAAAATGTCTCTGCGTTACAAGTTATGACCACTTAAATCCCCCCCTCCCCGTCGGATACTACGTTTCCATTTCGATAGTGGTAATACCGGAGAAAATTGAACTAAAATGTTATAGAGCACAGCCGATTTAGAGTGAATAGACACTAATTAATACTCAGATATTATAAAAAAAATTTTTTTTTGATTGATTCGGAATTTTCTACCATTTGATCTGATGAAACTATCTCAAAAAGAAACCAAACTTAAACTTTTCATGCCTTTATTTTCGAAGTAAATCACTCAGTAGAAAGTATTTTGTGATTGCCAGATCGTTCCTTTTACCCACCCATTTTTAAAGTACTGAACTAAATATAAAATAATGAAAAAAAGTATTTTGTGACATCTGTATCTTATTTTTTCTATATTGATTGTTTTCTCAAAGCGCAGTGTATAAGATATATTCTTCTTCAGTACATTTTCGCTAGAGAAAATGTTCGGAATTGAAAAATATAAGTATCTTGCGATAAATAGATTAAGATCGTTTCTTAAAATTTCTTCTTAAGATCGTTTCGTCACGTCATTATGTGATCATTTTTTTACATAAAATATTTATTTCTCATCACAGTGTATGGAAAAATTTAAATTACTTCATTCTTTTTGTATAAATCTTAAAACAAGGTGCAAAATAAATTTAGGGGTTTCTTGTGATAGTTTATTCTTTTTTTCTAAGAAAATTTCATTACATTATATAGATTTGGAAATTTAGAACAAACAAATGGGCAATAGAAATGATTTTGTTTCTTATCATTATTACTTATTAGGTATCTATTCGTATTTAATGGTAGATAAGTTTATAGTTTTCAAAGTAGCACTTAAATTTCACAGTTTCTCACCTAGTAGCAATGAACCCCCCCCTCTCTTAGAGCATTTCAAGTTTACTACACCTAGACACCACTTATATAGCAATAGATATAGCTATAGCTATATCTGTAGTTCTTCGAATGTAAATCTTAGAATATTAGAAGGGTGATTACGAAATTCAATAGGCAAACTGTATACCATTGCTAAATATAGAAATTTGTATTAAACATCATTCCAAAATATTTATCTGCATAATTTAATTTAGCCCATTTATTTCTATGACTCAAAAGAGTGGAATATAGAGTGAAGGCTTGTAAATTCTAATGCTATTCATGCAAAAATTTCTTCCCAGTTATATTGATAAAGTGCAATATGATTTTCAGTGTAAGTCAAAACTACAAAAAATTAATAACCAAATTAATAACCCCAACAGAACTTTTAGTAAAATTATACAACATATACTTTTATTAAAAATGAGTAAAGTACTTAAAATTTCTGTCATTTTATTGGTTAAATGCTAGAAAGTTTGCTTTTCTATAACATGTTTTGTTAAATTAAAGAAATTGCACAATACAGTGTTCAAAACTAAGCATAATCGAAATTGAATAGTTTAACAGAATCGTAATCATTTGCTGTAAAAATTTACTGATCAAATTATGGTTATAGTTACTGGCACTCAGAGTGCCAGTATTTTTAACCGTAAGAGCCATTTTTACCAGAACATGTTACAAGACAAAAAATTTGATATACCATAATTTTTACAGTAATAATTATAGTAAAATCTATGAATCTCTTAAATAAAATAAATATTATTGTAAAAATTACGGTATAATATTTTATAGTAAAATGGATTTTAATCATGATGCACCAAACTGCTAGTATTTTACACCGTATTTTAATCCAATATTTTTTTACAATGTTGGAATAACGCATTTATCCTTATGCAAATTACTTAATTGCATCACGAGCGTCAAAGCCTTCTTAAGATCAATAACACTTTTCCCGACGCACTTTAGAACTAAACATAAAAAATAACACGAATAAAATTAACCATTTGAAGCCCTAAGCAATAATTAAGCACGGTGTAACTAAATAATCAAAAGTTATTTTTGCCGAAGTCATTTTAAAAATACGAAACAAACAAATAGTTTTTGGTAAACAACATTTAAAAAAAAAAAGTTAAAGGAAAGAAAAAGGAAAAAAGGAAAAAAAAAGTAAAGAATGTATATAGCAGAAATAAAATGCTTTTCACAAACAAACAACGACACAAATAAAAACTAATTTTCGCAATAAACAATCAATTTGTGAAACTTGAACGAATGTAACTAGAGTAAGCAAAAATTAATGTTAGTCAACAGACGTGTTCAAGGCCTTAATGTTTTAGTTAAGGAAGCCAATTGTTTGTTTGTTTTACTTTGGAAGAGCTCCAATACCAATAAATCAATTTTTATTGCGCCAAGTAAACCTAGGGGATGCGTGGAAATGCTCAGACAAAAGCTTTTCCCTTCCAGACATGAATATTAAATATTAATTTGGCGTTGAAAACAAGATATGTTGTTTTATTTGATCTATACATTCATGCAATATTCTTCTCTTGAAATCGGAAAAGCGAAAAAAAAAACAAAGCACAACAAATGATCAAAGAATCAGACTTACTTAATAGTAATGTATTTTCTACATTAATTTTAACTAACGAAATATTATTATTGGAATTCTTTATTTAGAATTAAACTTTAATAAACTAGTTTTTTTTTCGTTATTTTTTTAAAACTGTTTACTTATTTATCATTCATTATATGTTTGGTAGTCTTTAAAAAGTAAGCTAGAGCATGATACTTTTAAGTGATAATCGAATTTTTTCTGTATAAATTTGTGTGAAAAACGGAAATGTTGCATTTTGAATTATTCATAATAGCATGATTAAATATTAACATTACACGATGCAATTTTAATAAATTGAATTAAAAATTGCGATTAAAGTAAAAATAACGGCAGACAGACTTGAAAGTTATTTATTCATGTTGTTCCGCTTTAAAAATATGTAGCAAAACGTATATATTATCTGTATTAGGAAATGTTAATGGAGTATTTATAATAAAATATATCAAAAATATATAATATATTAAAAAATTTAATATATCAAAAATACATAATGCATTAAAAATAAATAATGAAATATATTTTAAAATTAGCTAAAATGATTTCGCATCCAATTAAGCCTACAGTTTCTGACACGAAATATTATGTTATCATGAAAGTATAAATTAATTTTGCACCAATTAAATATACAATTTCTGACTCAAATTCTTATGATATCATGCAAGTATAAAATGCGTTCGCTCTAATTAAATACACAGTTTCTGAGCAGAATTATTGTACAATGAAAGTATAAAATAATTTAGCTCCAATTAAATATATAGTTTCTAGCTCGAATTTTTTCATAAAAATATGAGAAAAAAAATTGCTCCAATTAAATATACAGTTTCTGACTCGAATTCTTATGATATCGTGCAAGTCTAAAATACTTTCTTCCCAATTAAACATAAAATTTCTGAACCGAATTATTGTATCATGAAAGTTTAATATAATTTTGCTCCAATTAAACATGAAGTTTCTGACCCAAATTCTTACAGTATCATAAAAATATAAAACAAAATTCGCTCCTATTAAATATGCAGTTTCTGACTCGAATTTTTATGATATCATGCAAGTATAAAATACGTTTGCTCCAATTAAACATACAGTTTCTGACCCGAATTATAGTATGATGGAAGTATACAATAATTTGTCTCCAATTAAACATATAGTTTCTGACCCAAATTCATAGGGTATCATGAAAATATAAAAAAATCGCTCCAAATAAATATACAGTTTTTGACCCGAAATCTTACGATATCATGAAAGTATAAAATAATTTCTCTACAATTAAGCAGACAGTTTCTGGCCCGAATTCTTAAATTATCATAAAAGTATGAGATACTTTCATTTCGAATAAACATACAGATTTTGATCCGAAGTTTGAAGATAGAAAATAATATTGTTCTGAGTTAATTTATGTTTTTGCATCGAATTATTGGGAGATTTTGCATCTGATTATAGGATTGTATGGGAGAGAAGTTGGAGTCTGGAAGATGAAAATTAGATTTTCTTAGAGAGAGTGAATGAAAGTTTTTTTTTCCTTTAATGTAATTTTTACTTTTTTGTTATTTTTCTCAACTTTTTGAAAGTAATTATGAAGATCATAAATTTAAAATTCCAATTTCTCTAAAAATAAGTAATATTTACATATTTATTTTTTATTGTTTATTTTATCGAAGATCAAAAATTTGGATTATGATTTAGAACAAATTTACAACTACATAAATTTTAGTGATAAAATCTTATATTTGATCAAATGAATAGGAATCATAGAATAGTATCTTAAAAATGAAGATTAAAACATAGAATATATGTGTTTGAGTGTTTATTTTTTAACCATGTTGTAAGCAAAAAACCCTCAAATTGTTGATCTTATTGTTTAAAATTACATTGTGAAAATTACGTATCGGATTGCCCTAAAAAGTATCAGCAATCAGGGTGCCAGTACTTTTATACCAGAACATGTTACAGAACAAATAAACTGACTTATTGTAATTTTTACAGAAATAATTATCGTAAACACACTCTGATTAAATAAATATTACTGTAGAAATTACGGTATAATATATTACGGTAAAATGATTTCTACATTAAAATGGATTTTACAAAAAATTTATTCAAAGTGAGCCCACTTTGTACTGTAATTTGATCCGGAATTTGTTACAGTCTGCACAGTTTGAAAGTATTAACAATTTTTTGTCATCTTAATTTTCAAGTTTTTGGCCAGAAAAAGTTTCAATTTTTAATTTCTCAATTCTTTTTTTTTCTTCTGTTGTTATAATTCAAAAGAATTAATTTACAAAAATGCGCTAAATAAAATCAAAATTTCAATTTACTTTCAAACATCGGGGAATTCAATTTCTCTTAAGTCGGTAGGAATAAGGCCCTAAACTAAACTGTGTAGGATTGTGCAAGTAATTGAGCGCTTATGTGAATATTAATTGTAAAACAATTAATTTCAGAATTGAAAATTTGGATATTATTTTTGATAACTCAATTAGATGTAAAAAGAATTAAAATTATTAAACAAAAATGAAATTCCGAAAAGAAAATTAAGTTTGAGTTTCACTTCAAGTTATAATTTATTACTAGATGGTATTTACTTTCAGCTTTTTCATAGCGATAATTTAGAAAAAAATGTTTTTAATTGAAATTTAATTTTTAAGTCAATAAAGTAACTTCTTGTGAGCTGTAGAATTACAACAAATACAGATAATTTTAAATCAATTTACATCGCTTTCATTTTAGAGAAGATGCGACTTCTATCTTCATTGAAAAATTTATCATGGAAACATTTTAACTGTCATTTCAAAGTATCGCTAAGAAATACTTGTTAAACAAAGTTACCATTTTTCTTCAAAGCCGAAATTCGAAACAAAAATCAAAAACTAAAAGCAAACGATTTCAATTTCTAGGCCTTAAGCTTCCGATCGTTGACTGCCTCTTCTCTTCAGTTTGAGTAATGTTACAGATAAGTACTTGGACAGTTGTGCCACTCCAGAAAATCAGCTTCGAAAAGTTCTGAGGAGGTGATTTTTATTTTCTTTGTAACATCTTCAACAGTAGCTCTTCGATAAAAGTTTCAGATAAGATACTCAGCTTCTGAAATGAAGTAAAATTATCAAGACTCTAAAACAAGAAACCATCAACGCGAAGAAGCAAAGCTCCTTATTCGACAAGCCTACTTACATTTTTTTGGGATCGTAAACCTCTTATCTGAATAGTATGGCTTTGTGGTGTCTTGTACAGAGGGTGCAGTTAAATAACTACCCTCTCTCCAGCCTCGAAAACAAGCGCCGAAAAGTTCTTTTTTTTATGCTTCGTTGTTAAATTAGAACTTAAAGTCATGAAGTTGATATTCGTCTGGGAATTTAGCAGATTATGTGACTCAGATTTTATCATTTAGATGCTTAAGAACTTTTCACTAATGCCGGCGATGTCTTGCTAGAACGTGGTTGATAAAAAATATTATATATTAGGGGGGCATGTTGTGCTTTGCACTGATTTTGGCTTTTTATTTTGTTAGACTTAATGTAATGATTCGAACAATTTAAAAATTGTCTGAGATATATTATATATGTTTGTCTATAATTAAAATCTTATTGTGAGCTAATTCTGCAATGCGCTGAAAAAAAATTATTCTTTAATGTAAAAAATTTGTTCAGTCTGCACAAGTGAGTTGAAACTTGGAACATTAGATTTTTATATTCTTCGCGTGCAGGTCGTCGGGCTACCGAAGCGGGTGTACCCTTCTGCAGAGGATCAAAATTGTGATGGCATGTCTTCGGATCAGCCTCGGAGATGTTCCCCTGCCCGCCAATAGCCCATTGTGCTCCGTAATTGAACAACAAGGATTTTATGTTTTGGATAATTATCATTTCGAGTCCTTGTGTTTTGGATTAGAAAGATGATTGAAGTTGGATGTTCGTTCGATTTAACTTTTCTAATATGGCTTTCATGTATACCTCATTAAATCAAATTTAAAAAATCAAATGTAATACAAAATAAATATTCATTGTAATATTTAAAAATTTTTTTGGCACACTAAGAACATAGTTCAACATTTGGCAACACACATTTTGTATATCCACATTTGCGTCATTTGGTGTTTGTGCATGTACCTTGTACAAGTCCTCCCTCAAAAAGTCCTCCACGGTAGCAAATTTTTCCCAATATTTGATCTAGGAGTTCCCTTTTCTTCTGGATTGGGTTCACAATTACAAGGCTGCGGAGTTGAACATTGGTAGACGTAAAACCAGAATTGGGTCAGATGTTCAACCATGGTTATAAAATAAAATACAAGTACAGCAACGCTTAATTTAAAAATTTATCAAGCATTTAGTTGGAAAAATTATCCAAAAGCTAGAAATTTAAAAAAAGCTCTTTAAAACAGACTCAGAAGACCGGAATTGTCCCACAATATAACAGATAATAACTGTTGCTACGGGTATCACTTAACTATAAAAAATTTTGGATTGAATTATACTATAAAGTCCCTGCTCTTTGGTTGCATCATCCGTAAAATCCATTTTACTGTAAATCCATTTTTACCATGAAATATTTTTTACCATGAAAAATTATACCGTAAAGTTGACATTAATATTTATTTAATTACAATGATTCAGCGATTTTATGATAATAATTATTATAAAAATTATGCTCGATCAGAATATTATGAAAATACGGTAGAGTTTGCTCCGTAACATGTTTCGGTAAAAATTGATTTCGTGGTAAAAAGTATCGGCACCCTGAATACCGGTAATTTTTTCGTAAATTGTATCCGGAATTTCTTACTGTGTAGATATATTCACGGCAGAATTTATCTATTACACAGCAAAAGAAAAATATTTTCTCAGATTCAAGGAGCATGAAATCTAAGGTACAACATTCTCCCTTTTAAAAGTTCTTTCGCGGAAAATACTCTTAGTTTTTTATTTTGAATTTTCCATCACTTTGCTTAAAAACTAGCTTGTTTGATACGAAAAAAATTCCGCTTCGTTGTTAAATAATAACTTAAAGTCATAAAGTAGAAGACTCAGTATATGCTTCAGATTTTATTAAGAGCAACTTGAGAAGTTTTTTTTTCTAGAGCTGGGAATGTCTTACTAGAACGTGATAGTTGAACATTGCATGCATTATGAAAGAAAGGAATTTTTAGAGGAACGCATTCTTCATTGGTGTGTCTTAAATTTTCTATTACTTGCTTAGCAAAACAGCTAATTGGATTCATAAAATTATCCCTTTTTTTAAAAAAATAGTACGTTAACTTATGAATTAGATATTTGTCATGAATTATGCACAGTATATGGCACATTTTTTTATGATTTGGATTCTTAAAGGCTTTCCACCAATGACGTCAAACGTCTTGTTAAAACGTAAGAGAAGAAAATTACGCACAATTATATACATATATATATACTGAAAACTTAGTTGTTTTAAAGGCGGACATTCTGTAAATGAAGGAAACGGATACGTTTGTAATATCCCATCTGGGATATCCATAATACTTTTTGTGAAAATAATACACTAATGAATAAAATAACGCTAAAATCTGTACTAACAAAAAGAAGTGAGAAATAATTTTGTAAGTTATGATTTTTTTAAATAACAGTAACATTAATTTTGCTTAGTTTGTTTCGCACGTATTTTGCGTTATGAGAACAATTTTTATTTAAGTAATTTTACTTAGCAGCAATAAATTCCGAACAAAAATCAACTGACCAAATTTACCAGTTCCTCGAAACTATTTTTCATTGGAAACAACACAGGTATTCTTAAAAAATTTAAGCAAAACTTTGATTTTAAACTGTGAAAGTTCAATTACAAATAATGTCCTGTTGCTGCTAAATTTCAAATCGCCAGTTACAACTGATGTGGGTTAAGTAATAGCATGGAACTTTTTAACTAAATGGAAGTTACATTGTATTTCATTTTAATTTAAATGTGTTTCTAGCATTCATTAATATTAATTTAAATGTATTACTAACATTCATTCAGCTCAACTTAGGAGTATTAAAAGTTGAACTAATTTTTTTAAGGAATTTTGGCACCAGCGTTACCGATTATTTGATTTATTAGAGTTACTATTAGTCGTGTTACTTATATTTTTGTAGAAAATGTTAAAATGAAGTAAAGAAAAGAATAGTTTAAAAAAATGTAAATTCATCAAAATTTTAAAAAAAATACATAAATCATGCTATTTGAAGCATTTTAAAATGTAGAAAATCTTTTCAATCAGTCTTCTCTTTATTATACTAATGCGTTATAGCATAATCAATTGTGTACAGTGCAAAACACGAAAATGGATATCTTTAATCGTCCTATTTGCCATTAATACAATTACGGTTAATGTGGACTATTACGGTTGAATGATGGATATTTTGAAATTATCTCAAGTTTACTTGGATGCTTATATAGCGCTGCCAACAGATTTTTGCACTTTCCTGAGTTTTGGTGAAAAAATCAGAATTAAACTATTTAAGTATCCCCTTACTAAGCATCTCCTATTTTCACAGAATAGATTTGTAACTCTTCAAAACTTTTCTCATTTTTTTTCACTTGAAATTAAAATGCTAAACTATATTCAGTTGTTGTTATACTATAATTTTCTTGCCATTTTACTTAATGCAAAAGCATAACCAAACTCAGATTCCCAGAGTTAAGGATTTACTGATTTGCAAATTTGAGTTTGGACATTGTGTAGGAGTTTAGACTTTGCTTTAATATACTTAAATATGGAATTCTTTGTACTCATTTTTCACTCTTAAATGTCTAAAAAATGCATTTAAATGTATTGTCTTGAACATATTTCTTTTCTTTTTGACAAAAAAGGGATTAAAAAAACGACCCCATAAATATGTACTATAAAAAAGGTCATTATTGCTATTAGAGTTAATAATTAGTTTGATGACTTTTACACACGGTTTTTATTTATGCAGTTTCATATTTAACACTCAAAGTGTAAAACATATTTAAGATTACTTATTATAAATATTTTTATTTTTTCAAAAAAGGTGGATAAAAAATATTAATAATAAAATTGTTAGTTTCACCATAATAAATTTGACTACAATAAATTTTTACAAGAAATAGGGTATTTATTTCTTTTTTCGTCAAAAAAGGGATTAAAAATATGACCCTATAAGCATGTACTATAAAAAAGGTCATTATTGCTGATAGAGTTAATAATTAGTTTGATGACTTTTACACACAGTTTTTATTTATGCAGTTTTATATTTAACACTCAAAGTGTAAAACATATTTAAGGTTACTTATGATAAATATTTTTACTTTTTCAAAAAAGGTAGATAAAAAATATTAATCATAAAATTTTTAATTTCACCATAATAAATTTGACTACAATAAATTTTACAAGAAACAAGGTATTTATTTCTGCTAAATAAAACTATTATAAAAAATAGCTCTATTGAATCTTGAATGTGATATGAAATCTTTTAGAAATATATTAATTGAAGCGTACATTATTGTTCAAACTCAAATGTAGGAAATATATTTTAGTATAATCATTTTATGTACAAACTATTTTAAAAAAATAAGAAAGAGACAGAGAGAGAGATAAAATACGTTATAAAATAAGAAATATTTGCTATACTATTAATATTAATTACTTTAAGAAACTTTCAATCATAAAATGTGCACTTATTACTAAAACTAATTTTTTATTCTATGGATTTAAAAATAAGCTAGTTTTTTTTAATATTTACTATTTATAATAAAAGAACACACAGCATTAGAAAAATCTTAAGTAGCCTTTTGTTTCTAATTTAATGTATTAAACATAGTAAATTTTCAGTTAGTCTAAGTATACAAGACTTAAAAAAGATTTTATCTTTCTATTAAAAAACTTCTTACTGTAAGTTGGTAAGTTTTAGAAACTTAAATCAGAAACTAATTTTTAAAAAAAATTAAAAGCATCAATATATAAATTTCTAAAAAAAAAACTGATTGGTGTATAATTTTAATTTCAAACAAAAATAGTTACGAGGTTACTAAATATAGTTTTCTCAGCGCATTCCTTAAAAAAATAAAGCAGGATAATTTTTTCTCATAGCCAGCTCTTAAAAACCTTCCCAGTAGCTTAAACGGAATTTTAATAATCGAAAATACATACTTTGGTCTTCTTTTTCATTTCAAGCACTATACTCCAATTCCTCGAATCATAATTCGGTCTTAAAGAAACATCAGCGATCACGACACAATTCTCAAGAATCAAAATAAAAAATCTAACTAAGAAAATTGCTATGTCTTGGCGGTACTTTTATGAAAGGTTCAATAACAAGAAGTAAATAACTCGATGATTACATATCGTGCAAAAATCAATTATCATCGTCTCTTGGCTTCACGAAAAAAATATCCATAACTTCCAACATCAATTGAGCCAGACATACAAATTAAAGAATAAAACTCGAGTATTCCGTTAAAAGGTCCACATTAAAGTCATGAAACAAGAACACATATTGCGATTTTCCTTTTTTAAGAGACATAAATTCTTTATCAATGGAATAATTACGAAATATTAAACGAACACCAAAACGATCTTCTGTGAAACGTTTAGTCTCTTTAGTTCTTTAAGTTTATTTAGTTCTTTTAGTTTATTTTTTCATCTAAACAGTGATTATTGTAGAAAATGATTTGCGAACGTCATCTACATCTATGAGTAATTATCTCTTAATATAACTCCTCGTTTGGAGAGGAGTAATTATCTACCTTTTCTTCAGCGGCTTTTTGAAGATGTTGCAGATATTACGTCAATTACCGTTTGGAGTGAATGTGAAAACTCTTTCTTTCGAATTTTTTTTTTATATATTATTTTTATCGAAATTATATATTCACGATCAATTTACTTTAAGTTTTCAATAGGAAATTAAACTCTTAAGTGCATTTTCTCTGCATGGCTAAAAACGTTCCAGATCTTTTTGATCTTTGCTTTGTGTTTATTTAGAATGGTAAAAATGAATTTTTACGTTTGTACGCTTCTAAGTTTATTACATGTAATTAAATTGTAAAAGACCATTTTTGTATCGTTAAAAAAAGCCAATGATCGAAAGTATTTCATTTATTTCGTTAGATTTAAAGATTTCTGGTTTATCATTTTCAAAATGTTTGTTAATAAGAATGTTTAAATATAAAAAAAACATGCAGTTAATAAAAATAAATTATGCGTCTTCAACTAGGTATTTTTAAATAAGTTAATTGTTCACTATTTTGATGTTAGTTCGAGATTAAATTTAAGGATTTAACTTTGAAGAATTTTACGCTTTAAAGCACATTTAGAGGGTATATTTAGATTTTAATATGTCTCGTAATATAAAACAATACTCATTAATTTAGGAACATATAAGTATTATTTCTTAAGATGAAATTAAATTGTAAATCAAACATATACATAGTACAGAGAGAATATATGAATTTGAACAATGCTTAACAAAATGAAAGCGGCTAAAAGCTAGTTGAAATAAACTTATTTAATTCAATTGACAAATTTATGTAGGGAAGAGTGGAGTGATATCGAATTATGTCAAAATTGCTTTATTTTTTAGCAGATTCGGTTCACTTTATAACTTTTTGAATTCGAAAGCTTTCATATATGCATTTTAAAGGCTTAAATATAAAATGTTCAAATTTAGTAATTACAACAAAAATTCCAATGTTTTGAGTTCCATTAAAATCCAACCCTCTTTGAAGCATTTTTTTACATTCAGAAGCATTTTGTGCTAACTTAAAACTCAAACGAGAAATAATTTGAAATTTATGATTTTAAGTGAATCTTTCAACTATATTTGTTATCGCACATTGCGCGAAATTTTTCCGATTCCTTATAATTTTTTGGCCAAATATATCTTTTCTGTAACCAAAGAGAAATAGACAAAAATTTATCTATATATCATTTCATAAACGAAAGAACTAACTGAATAAATAAATTCAGCTTGACTTACTAGTAACAAAAATGTAATTGATATTCGATTAAATAGCCTTGTAATTCTTTTTGAAATATTTGGCTAATTATCAATTACTACAGAATTCGAAATAAATTAATGTTCAATAACTCCAAAAATACCAATTAAATAGACGCATTAAAAATATTTAATGCGACTTTTTACATAAAAATATTGCAATAGTTTTAGTTAATACAAAGTTTCTTCCAACACTTAGATATGCAATAATGCTTATCTTACAATCAAGTAAGAGTAAATCATTTCTGTTATATCGTTGACATAACTATCATTTTATGCCATTAATAGAACTCCTAATAGTTAAAATGCAAATTTTCAAACTGAAATGCAAAAAGAAGTTATTTTTGAGTGTCTTTATCATATGGATAGTACGAGATCTGAATATGAATGATGGAATAAAAAAAGTTATCTTAATAGTTGAAGCCTGAGCAGAAGTTGTAGATTCATATTGATTAAGAATATTAACGAGAATTCTTTGGAAAAAACAACCTATTAATTATACTAATATTACATGTGGCTTATTTTCTTATCGAAAATGCCGATTTAGAGAAAAAAAGTTTAATACTCTCTCAGGGATTGAATATAAATTAAAAATCGTTACTTTGTTTAATAGGAAATTAATCGCCTTGCAATTATCGATGCAATTATAGCCCAATCAATCGTTTTATTGAATTTGTTTAAAATAGTTTTTGATATTCGGTGATTTTGAGTGAATTGAATATGTAATGACAAATTATATATTTTTTTCTTTTAAATTGTAAATTTTTCAATAATTTAAGCATAATTAACTTTCATACAAAGTATGCGTGTGCAACAAAGGTGAATTCTTTCGCTAATTTCTTCTGAATGTTTTCACCGGAGCATCTTCGGAATTGCTTTCGATAATTTTGCTTAATGAAGAAAAATATTTATTGGGGATGGATCTTTCGTTCGTTCCATGCCTTGGGTACAACATAATTTTGCATTAAAAATTTATTGAGAATTCAGTTTTAACGTATAATCTCATACTCTTCTGTTTCTAGATATTTGTCCCAAAACATTACACAATGCTGGTGTTTTGTTCAAAGTAAAGATAGAGTAAACTTAATTTGAAAATTGATACTTCACAAAGAAGAAATTCGAAGTCAATATTCTGTATAAAAATATGGTCCTATATCTCCCTCTAACATTAACCCATAATATTCAAATTGGACCTCGTATTATATTACCGGGTAATAGTGTACCATACCAGAGGAAATAATTATAGACCTTATAGGGGGTACACAATGTGGCCCTGTAGTTTACAATGTATGTATATCTAAAATAGTCTTCTGAAAAGCTTCAAAATGAGGAAATTCGTCTTCTAAAGAGCTTTAAAAATTTGAAGTCATTTTTCAATATTAACTAACTCAAGGCCCGATATCAGACCTTAATATTAACCCATAATATTTTAATTGGACCACGTATTATATTACCGGGTAATAGTGTACCCTACCAGAGGAAATAATTATAGACCTCATAGGGGGTATACTATGGTAATAGAGTGTCTTTACTATGTACACTTTTACTAATTTAAATGTGTTAATTATGAGTCATAATTTTTTTTTCGCAAGCTTGCGCCAAAGTCTCTTTTAAAATTTTTTTCTGTTTTATTGCATCCTTAAGAAAATATTGATTACAGGAGTCTTTTAAGCGTTTTTTTTGGTAAGAAATTAATATAATGATTAAAAATATTTTCTCTCTGTACATAAAAAAACAGTAGGGGCAATTTACTATATTCATTTCATCTCCAACTGTTGCGTTTCTGATTAATCCTCCCTCAAAAGCACCCAATTGGAAAATTTTGTTCATGGTAAAAATGCATAAAGTTAAAAAAAAAAAACTAAAAATGCATCAAGTTAAAAAAAATAAAAAATTCTTTTAAGGTAGTATTAGTGTGCATTTATAGTGTATTTTTTCTTGCTTGGAAGATTCTGTTGAGTTTTTAAGTATCTTTCAAAAATTTCCATCTGAGAAACAATCCCGAAAGAAGATTCGAGTTGAGGTGAACTAATAACCTCTCAAATTAATTTTTTGATAAAAGTGGCCTCTTTAATGGTCACAAGGTCTGTGGCCATTTCACCACCTTCTCTAACGGTTTTGTTTCTTGATATTTGGCTCAGAAAACTTGCCAATAAAGATGAATTAAAAGGTTCAATTGCTCTTAAGCAAATAATAGCATCTATTTGTTACATGTAATGTAGATCTATACTGCTTTTTAATACTAATGATAAGTTTTATAAAGGTAAATTCAAGCAATTTTGAAATTTTTTTCAGTGAAAAAAGGTATTCAATGTGAAGAAGAACCCTTTTCCATTATGCTTCCTTTTTCGGGTAACCGAAATCAAAGTCCTTTTGTTTATCCGGGACATTTTCCATAACTCACAAATACGCTTGCAGGTACCTCCAGTGATGTAAGTCCTTGAGCTCCTCCCAAAATGCCTCTTCGAATCATGAGAATGATTCTCTGCAAATTCATGAAATTTTCTTGAGAATCAATCTTTCTGATTATCATTGCTGATTTCTTTGATGAGACGTTATTTAAAAGGCAGTGAAAATATTCCTTCGTTTTAATTATTTAATTACATTTTTTTCTTAAAATCAGAAGAAATGCATTTTCGTTGTAATTCTATTTTCTAGAATTTAGTTTCCTGTATTCTTTCATTTTCCTTAAAACAAGTACCTTTTTCTTCAAACAATTCATACCTCAGTGTAAGTGATATTTAATATGAAGAAGAACCCTTTTCCTTATGCTTCCTTTTTCGGGTAACCATAATCAAAGTCCTTGTTTATCCTCGACATTTTCCTTAACTCATCGGTGCGTTGCAGGTACCTCCTGCGATTAAAGTCCTTGAGCTCCACCCGAAATATATCTTCTAATATGAATCTACAAACAATTATTTTTTTTTCACTAGAATCAACTCCCGCAGAACATCTGGACGCTGGCAGCAGCTGTCCTTGCATCAAGGTCGACAGACAAAGTGACAATCAAGATGACAGAGACATCAGGTAAAGCTTGGCTATCGTCGTTTAGTATGTTAGCCATGAAATCCATCGATATTTAAAAAGGAAACATTAGGCGACTGCTTGAGCAATATATCATGGTGCAACATTTGCTGATAATTGCACGTTATGAAAGGGATTGGTGAAAATTAGTGTTGATTCAGGAACAGGTGTTATTAAAATTAATCGCAACATGCAAATAAATGCTAGGGTTAATATTTTAATTTATATTCAATAATTTACATTGTGAATAAGTATTCCTAAAAATACATAAATAAAATAGGTTGTCTAATATTTAATTATACTAGGGAATTATTTGCATGCGAAATGAATTAACAATATAAAGTTTTTGTTCTTGCGGTCAACTTATTAATTCAGTTTTTATAAAACGATTCGTTTAATTTAAATATGACAAAGTGATGTATTTCATTTTAGAAGTAATTATTTTATTTGAGTACATTTCGTTTGAATACGGAATTCCTTTGGGAAAGTTGTGATATAACTAAAATGTTTTTAAAGTCATTTCTGTAAATATTTTCAGTCTATAGGAGAAAACTACATGAGCATTACGTAATTTGAATTTAGCTTAATAAAAGCTAATAGTCATTTGGAAAAATAAATTAACAGCTTACTGTCTGCGACAAATAAAAGACCTTGGACAAAATTATTTACATGATAGAACAAAAGTTTACTAATTTCTTTTCAATTTGCGTATTTCTTTTTATCTACCACTTCAATCATTTCATATCTTATAATGTATCTCATAGCTTACGGATTGGTTTTTTGAATTTTTTACATCGTCAAGCATGTTTTTTGGAGTGAATGTAATCCATGTCCCAAGGTTTACAATGTATGGTCCATTTTGAAGTCTAGGTTAATACATATTTCAGTAAATGTGTATTATTTTTAACCAAAATAATGCAACATGCTTATTGACATCATTGATAAGTCTAAAAGCACAAGAGGTTTTTTTTAATGATACTAATGTCAGGTATTTTGCTTTTAGAAACTAGGCCTATTCCATGAAATAAGTTTTAAGTTTGATTTTGTGACCCAATTAATTATTGTGAAAATGATGTTCCGAAAGTAATACACAAGTAATATCCATACGGAATACACACTGGTTTGTAAAAATCGGATGATTGAATTAAAGTTACTTATTTTGTTGATCCTGCAGTGTGGAAAAAAACTAACCACCCTGAATAAATTTTGATTTAATGATCTGATCCTCACGTTCTAGGACTCGAGTAAAAGTAGTATTTTCAGATTTCAATATCCCAAGAATCACCGATATCGTCGATTTAGCTCAAATTTTATATTTTGCCTTGTAAAATTATATCCTTTAAAATGATGTAAAAAATTTCATACCTTACAATTCAAATTTTTTTTTCGACTATCACTAATTAAAATAAAAATAACAAATATTTACTAAAAGTTGTTTCTTGCAGGAAGTAATCTTTGGATAAACGAATTTTATGCAAAAATTTTCTATTCGCTTAAAAAATTCTCGAGGGAGGGCAAAATACGCAAAAAAAAATTAAGGGGTTCAAACTTTGGACTTAGATTGCGGCACCAAATTTTAAGGGACAAAAATGTAAGATATCATATAGGAAACTTGTTTTTTCTTCAAGGAAACGGTCTTTTTTATTATGTTTAGTTAGGGCGGTTAGTTGAAGTTTAAAAGTATGGTCACAATTTAGTTCAAAGAGTGGCGAACAGTTGGAATTCCTAAACATTACGTTCCACTTTTCTTGAAACTTTGAAGTAGACAGAAAGAGATTTTTTTCACACCTTATCAAGCAATCTGGAGACTAGAGAGTGCTGGAGAGTATATTAATAACTGATTGCATCTTACCAGTTTACTGGAATCTGAGAGTAACGGGACTGATATTAAGCAAATAAACATGTAATTTACCATCAATTATTTCAGGAAAATGCAACAGAAAAGATTAGAAAACATTAATAGAAATATAGTAGAAAATTTAAAAATATTTTTAGTGAAAAAATTTTCTCATTTAATTATTATTATCATTAAACATAATTATTTTAATCACGTATATAAAAATAAAGTGTTTTATCTTAAGAAATTTAAAATAATTAATTCGTAAATGTATAAAAGCTTACTCATAACTTCTACTTGAATGTAACTAAATTTCTATACATGAATAATCTTTTGATTATTTTCTTTTTAGTTTTTCGTGTTATGATTAAAAATATTAATAACATTAGGTAACGACTTAGCGAAATTAAACGATATTTTACCTTCCAGTGAAATTAAACGATATTTTACCTTCCTGATAAGAACACCAATTATGTTGCCGGAAGTTGGAAAAGAACCAATTTAACATATTTCGAAGTTTTAATCTCTTCACTTTATTGAAGTTTATTCGTGCTCTGTTCTTTTATTACGTAATATCGTTTGAAGGTCGAAAAAAGTCGTCTGACTTTAACTTCAATAAAGATAAGGGTGTGGATATGATTCATTTATTACGGCGTGATATACTGCATTGTGGCAAATCGTAACAGAGTATTATTTTCAATACCTGAAGCTGCAAATGTAGTTCAAGTGATAATAAAATTTTTTTTTATTTCTAAGAGCACAGACTTAGAATTATGTCTTTCATAACAATTATCTAAACGTGCAGTAAAAGTGTTATCACGTTATTCTTGTTACATGATTTAGAGGATCTCGAATTTTGTTTTGATTGTGTCTATCGTTAATTTCTGGAATGTTATTCCAGAGAGAGCTTTGCCCAGTTTTAAAATTCTAGCTAAAATTTGAAAATTTCGTTATCATTTGGAATTTTTTTTGTAAACTGTAGAAGATTCGCGTTCTTCAGATATGGTTTACAATATTTTCACTTTTTTCTATCAGTAAAAATATGATATGTTCAAAGCAAACTTATCTATACAAGCAGGGCTATATATTAGACACCTACTAGATGTGTCCTACTAAAAAGTACTTCTAAAGTAAAATTATTTGACATGTTACCCTTACCAGGAGTAAAATAAGCAAAAATAACCAAAAACAGCAACAAAAGTCGAAAAATTATTATTTTATAAATTGTATTCATGATTAGCCACTTATTAGTATTTTATATTCTCATATTTATCCTGCAATAACAAATTGAGCAAAAACGTGCCAAAATAGTTCCAAATTTTTGAAATTGAAACAGCATAGCCTCAGTTTTGAGCGAAATGCATAGTCTCAAACGTGATATCGATAGAGAAATGTGTGATAGAAAAGTTCGTTGGATTCGAACCTAGAGTCTCCGGGTTTGTTGTAGGATGCTCTAACATACATAGTTATACACTGTGCAAAAAAAAAAAAATAAACGGCCACTCAGAGTAACTTTTAGTCTAATGATCGGATTTTCCTGTTTTAAGATTCAATCTTAATGGTTTGAGGGGGTGACCTGAAATATGCTAATTAATGATATTTTGAATAACGAAATCAGACACAAAAATGTACTTTCTCTGAATAAATATATCTTTTTATCGAGGGATTTGGATTTCTGACCCCCAAAGTATAGGGGGTAGCCGCAATTAGGGAAATATGGTCCCATCAGTTTGGTCAGGAGATCGGTCCTAAATTTTGACCCCTTAATGCTAATTTTACTTTTTGCGTATTTCGCTGTATCTCGAAAATTTTTTAAGTGAATTGAAAAATTTTTGCACCCAGTCATAAAATTCGTTTGTCCAAAGATAATTATTTACCAAATATGACCTTTATAAAATATTTATTGTTTTTTATTTTTTTATTTAATGGTGAGCGAAAAAAATTTGAATTGTGAGGTATACAATTTTTCCTATAATTTAGAAGAATATAACTTTGCAAGGTAAATTACAAAATTTGAGTAAAATCTGTTGAATAGTTCTTGAGAAATTGAATTTCAAAAAAGTCAGATATTTAAAATGCTATCTTTCAGGAATTATTCAACCTATTTTTCTCAAATTTTATAATTTGCCATGCAAAGTGACATTCTTTGAAATGATGTAAGAAATTGCATACTTTACAATTCAGACTTTTTTCTACCATTATTAAATGAAGTAATAAAAAAAATACTAAATACTTTGAAAGGATATTTTTTGCATGTATTTATCTTTAGAAAAATGAATTTTATAATTGTGTGCAAAAAGTTTTCAATTCGGATAAAAAGTTATTAAAATATAGCGAAATGCGCAAAAGGTAAAGTTAACATTAATGGGTCCAAATTTTGGAGTGCTCTTCTGACCAAACTATTAGAACTATATATTTCCCAGAATGCAGCAAACCCCTATGTTTCGGGGATCACAAATCTGAATTCATCGAAAAAAGGGTATGTCTACTCATATTAAGTGCGTTTTGTGCCTGTTTTCGTAACCTAAAATATCGTCAGCAAAAATTAATTAGCATTATATCTCCCTTTTAAACCAATAAGATATAGTTTTAAAATGTGAATATCCGATCATTAAATCAAAAGTCATATAGGGTGATCCGTTTTTTTGTTTTTGTGACGCAGTCAAAGTCCTGAGTAAGTTAAGAAGCTTTATATAGTCGCCTGAACAATGGCATATTTTAACACACTAAATTCCAATTTTAAGGGAACAAAGGGTTGCAAATTGGAAAATATAGTTCAAATAACTTAGCCAGGAGAGCGGAAATATTGCTTTCTCTTTTTCTTATTTCACTATTTATAAAAAATCTTTTAAACGATTCGAATATATAAAGCTTCCGAACTCTCCCTGGACTGAGTTGTACAATCGTGATGGTTAGAGCATTCTATTACGAGTCCAGAGATCCTTGGTTATAATGCTGCCTGTAGCCGATGAGAATTCTCTTATACAATTTACCACAATTTGACCCCACGTCACTTTGGAGGCACTGCATTTTGCTCAAAAATAGATTGTCAGAATGCAGTATGCAGAATGCTAAGAAATGCAGTTTATGCTATTTCAATTTCAAATATGCGGGGTTTTCAAATTCGACTATTATTTGTTTCGATCCAACTTTTTTTTATTGCACTAATATTATACATTTAAATTATAGTTTATTTTACTCATACAGACGAATTTTTTTTGGATAAAATAACATGTCTTAACTAAAGTATTAAGTCTAATTCTTCTTTACTTATAGAGGAAAGTTCTACAAAGTCGGTAAATGGCATGAAGACAAACTATATCTGCTATTCGACATGATTATTGCTCTACAAATTTTAGCTTTAACCCTTCAAAATTAATTTTGAACATCTAAGTAACATATTTCCTTAAAATTTTCGGCAAGTATTTTTTTTAATCTCATAAATAGTTCCGTAATAACGCGCAGTTCAATAATATATCACATTTTGTACCACTTTATAGAAGAATTATTACTTTCCTTAAAAGGCATAATTAAGATTTGACAAGTAAACTAAGGAACAACTCATCAAACAGGTCAAAATTGCAATTTTCTCCACTCGACCATTTTCAATTGTTCTTTTTCCTCTCTTCCATCTTAATAGAACATTTTATCAGATAACGAAGTCATTACTCGGGGTTTCGAGACTCGTATATAACGAAATATTAATTACGGGTAATATTGGAACCCCCCAATGTCCAAAACGGCAGTTAAGACAACGGCATGGACTGACCGCGTTATTCATTTGATGAAATAAGAAGGTGGGGCACAATGCACTGAATCTGTCTTCGGCTTCTTATTTATTTTCTTATTTCTACTCTAACTGAAAAAGAGAATTAAAAGGAAGATGATTGAGTTAAAGGTGATGTTTAACGTGTAGGTGATAATAGCAGGTCAATGTTATGGATGTAGATTAGGTGAGTTGGTGCGGTGGGGTGGAATTTTGTTTTAACTCCGGGCTAAAATTTATCCCCGCATTCTTTGAAGAATGATTTAAATTCATTTTAAGCAGCTCAGAAGGAACAGGAAAAATTATTTTACAGTTTGCTCTATTTCCTAGCAGTTGGACCCATTTTTATGAAATGTTTAAATGGCGGAGTATCATCTAATTATGAGCGATAGGTTTCGCATTTTAATAATTAATCACTTGTTTGCCATTGTCCAAGAAGATTTAAGTTGTTGCGCATATACTGGAGTTAATTATAAGATGGTTGTTATGAGCGAACAGAATGAAGTACTTACCTGAGGTACGCGTGAGGGTTATAAATTAATTTTATTATTTCAAAAGCCTGGAGGATTGTTGTTTCGGACAAATAATGAGTGAAGTGAGAAGATTTAATTGCAGTAATTATTTTATAATGCGCTGTAATGGAGAGTTTCTTAATAGCGGTGATTCCACTTTAAAGCATTTGAAAATACTCCTTTAATTGAAAGTTGCCACAGTTTAAAGAATGAAATTTATTCAGTATGCCATTCGAAGTGATTCATTTGTCATTATCATTTTTAACACATTATTAATGTCATTTTTAAGCGACTTTATTAGACTTTTAAATCGAGATAATGGGTTTGGTTTCATAACTTTGAATAGTTAAAATTGGGGAAGACAGAATATTTAGTAAATGTATTCATTAATTTATTTTATATATGAAGCAATTAAAATGCTTTGTTTTAATTTTTATTTTATTTTAATACAAATATATTTTATACAAAAAAATATCTCTCGAAAATACTCCATTAATTGAGAGTTACCACAGTTTAAGTAATGACATTTATTCAGTATGCTATTCGGGATAAATCACTTGTCATTATCATTTTTAACACATTTATAATGTCCTATTTAACTTACTTTAATGGGCTTTTAAATCAAGTTAATGAGTTTGTTTTCCTTACACTTAGCATAGTTAAAATTGAATATATATATATATATATATAANTATATATATATATTTAATTTCTAGTAAATTTTTAATTTTATACAAATATATATATCTTAATTTTGATCTCTTTATCTATATTGTAAAAAGCAGCCTTATACTGCATTGAGTTATTGAGGCGATACAAGACTGACCACAGATCTCAAATCCAATAACCCAAGTAATAGAGGAATTGAGGGTTGCAGTCCTTTTGTCGTCAGAGTAGTAATAGCAAACGGTTGGCCAATTTCTTTTATTTTATCTTTAGAGTTGAACTTCCAACTAATATTTGATTTGCTGCTCTATAAATGTTTAACTCTGTTACCTTGTAACTTCGAACCCAATCCAAGGGAACTCTCCGAGTTAAACATAATAAAAATTTTGTGTCTGTGAAATAATTTAGTCGTAGGTTAATAATTGAGTTAAAGGTAGGTATATCTTTTTTAAATTACTGTGGCGAAATATTGCCAAACTGTTGAGTGGTATATGATTCGCAGTATTTACACAAAGCATTCAGCTACGCTGGTAATTTCTTCTTTATTAGAGGTGATTAGACGAGAAGAACAAAAACAGAAAATACACAAAGATACTTGTTTATTTTGTTGCTATATACAGACAGCTAAGGTTGTAATGAATAAAATATTTTATATTTAAAAGTAGGTTAGCCTAAATGATTTACCCAACTTCAAAGAACTGTTTATTTGCAAGTATACGATGGACTCAAGTATTTACAAAGTAGATGGGGTTGATCCATGGAGAGATGCATATAGTACGCGAGTTTCGGGTAAATATTACTATGATTCGCTCATCAGCAACTTTCCAATTCAGCGGCCTTTAACTATCCGCTCTTCTGTTTAGCATTTTATTAAATAAAAGAAAAACTTGGTTTTCGACTTCCTTTTTTCGGGTAACAAATTTTAAAGAAAAAACTTGCATTGTAATTGGGACCAACTACTGCCGAGAGGACAAACTTCAAAAAAAAGAGAGCGAGTCCTTAAAGGCCACTGGATTGTAAATTAGCCACCCCGCGTACATCTCGATGGCTACGTCACAATTCTAAATGGCAATCCAATTACTGGGGCCAGGATAATATGGTTGGTAGGGTGTTGGATTTGTGTTCGTGAGAATGGATATTCAAATCCAGCCGGCGAGGAATCCCCGCGCATTAAATGGTGACTATGCACGTTAAATCCGTCGGGCTGACAAAGGGTACAGATCCTCTGGGGGTACTGATTCAGGAGTTCCTTTGTCTTCTGGTACTCTTTATCTTCCTGTTGATAGCGGACACATCTTTCATGTTTTTTAAATCTGAATTTTAAAACGCTCCTGGTTTATGTGATTCAGCAAAAGTCGCACTGGCAATGTATGTGTTAAATGCTCCAGTGAATTTTTAAATCGATGGGATCTTTAAGAGGCTTAAATTTTATTTCGTCAACAGGTTATATAACTTTTCTTTCTTTTTATTCACGCCTGGCAAATCTTGAGAATAGGTGCCTATTTTTGGACGCTTGAAACATGCTGGCTTTTATTTCCATCAGCATAATATTGTAGCCAATGAAGTTTTTTAATCAAATAATGTCTTACCGCTTCTGTTTCTTGAGATTTTCTAACCAGTTTAAGGTAGTATTTTAGAATAAAAGGTTAAGATACATTAATGTAAGAAGGCCTCTCAGAAATCATTTTGAACTTAATTGTTTGCTAGATTGACTGAAAATTTTAATAGGTTATAGTTCAAAGCATTTTGAGAAAAAGTTCTTATTGACACAAAATCCAAGAAGAGATATTTTCTTCCGAGATACGTAGTTTCAAACCTGAAATATATATGCAACCGTTACTGTGGTGAAAGGTACTTGAAGAGGGCAGCATTGGCTAAGTCAATGCAGAGAAAAGTAAAGCCAGTTACTCAGTGTCGGAAGTTTTGACGTGCTCCAGGTTTAATCATTACTTAATCTAACTTTCAATATTTATTTAAAAGTTCATTATTAACATTTTTTTCTTCAATTTCCTTGGTTAGTGCTAATGTCGTGACTGATTAAGGAAGTGGGAATTGCGATTTAAGGTTTGAAGCTTCGTATTTCGGAAACTATAAATTTTTGGACTTGGTGCCATTGAAAACTATGGATCAGAATATTTTGAACTATAATGTAAAAAAAAACTTTTAGCTGATTTCACAAACAATTTTCATAAGCTATGTGTGGGTCAAAAAGTTTTTCATGCATGAAAAAATGTCACACAAGAGGTTCAAGAAAGACATGTTTTAAAGTTTAATATTGCGATAAAATATTATTTTTGAATATTATAGCAATATTGCGACCGACCGGCCAGTGTAGGGGGCAGGGAACTGTCCTTGCATCAGAAAGGTCCTGGGTACGGATCCCGGGCAAGGCATGGGGGATTCTTTCGCTCTCTGTGTGTTCTATGTCCTTTCTCCTTTGTGTGTGAATGTGACCCGCCCTATAAACGGGTTGCGGTTGTGTGAATGGCGTGGCAGAAATCGAATTCCTGGCCATAGATGGAGCCACTGAAAAACAGCGACAATCGCACCCCCACTGCCTAAACAGGCATACCACAAAAAAAAACAATATTGCGCAATACGAAACTAGAAGGGAAACTGCGCAAAGAAATCAACAACCATAATCAATACTCTAAAAGTGCTTGATAATTAAAATATGATACCTAAGAATAATATATGAATTAAAAGTTTCAATAACCAGTTAAATAAATTGAAATTATATGATAAATACTTTCCTTTACAAAATGTCCAGAACATTCAACAGAAACAAATTATTTTAAGAAAAATATTTTCCAAGAATAGGTTAAGTAATTAACGTCAAAGTTATTTGTCTCAATCTGCTTTGATAAGTTCTCATAAACAGGACATTACAAACAGGTAAGGTTAAGGAACAACTCTTGAATTACTTGTCAAGAATTATGAGATGCCATGAATTATTCAGGAATTTTGGTATTACAATAATCATCAAATTTAATGCGGCAACATACGCTGTGATAAACTTTAACTTTGATTTCTGAAACCAATTATTAAACACCTAATACCTCCTTGCGATGTGACAGTTCCTCAACAAAATCAAAATGATACATTGCTTGTCAACAAATATGAGTGACACATGAGGTCAAATATTACTTGATGTGCTTTTATAACATTTTGTTAAAAATATTGTATAATTTAAAACGTTAATTTTTAAAATATTAATGAAGATTGACTAATTAATGGTTAGTTTGGGAAGTTTAACGTTTGCTACAGTGATGGATGTCGATCTTTAATAAACTAGTTTGGAGACTATGCACTTTGAATAAAACTTTCCTTTATTGACGATTTTTTAATCCTTGAGCTGTATTTTGGTTTTTTTGACGCTCATTTCGTTTCCAATTCACATGATTATTGGCAGAACGTGAACGTTCTTTATATTGTATGATGCAAGATTTTACTTTTTAAAATATTAAAAAGTAGCGTTTGTTGAAAATATAATAGGATGCAAAGCGATACTCTTTAAAACATTAATGACGACTGACGAATTAATAGTTTAAATCAGGAAGTGTAAAATTTGCTGCAGTGATTGGTAGAGATGCTTTTTGGCAAATTTGGCACTTTAAATTAAATTTCCCATTTTTGATTATTTTTTTATCCTTGATATATATTTTGATATTTTTGACGATAACTTCGTTCCAAATTCACGCGCTGATTGACAAAACGTGTACTTTCTTAATATTGTATGATGCAACACGTTACTCTTTAAAATATAAAGAAGTATCATTTATTAAAAATATAGCAGGATGCTACTTTTTAAAATAATGATGACGACTGACTTTAAAATTCAGTTTGTTTCAGGAACTGAAAAGCTTGCTGCAATGATGGATACAGACGTTCATTGAGCTAATTTGGTGACTATGAAAATTTTAAATAAAACTTTATTTTGAGGAATCTTCTTAATCCATGAGCAATATTTTGTTATTTTTGACGATCAATTTGTTTCAAATTCGCGTGCTTGAAAGCGAGAACGTACTCAATATTGTATGATGTAAAACTTTAATTTTTAAAATATTACAAAGTCACATTTGTTGTTAATATTGATGGATGTAAAGCATTACTTTTGGACATATTAACGACGCTTTGGTTATTAATTGTTAGTTTCGGAAGTTTTAAGTTTGCTGCATATGTTTGGTGAGCTAATTTAACGACAATTCACTTTGAATAAAATTTCATTTTTTGGCAATTGTTTAATCTTTGAACAGAATTTCGGTATTTTTGGTGATCATTTTCCCTCAAAATTGCCTGCTTATTGACAAAACGTAAACGCTTTGTCAGGACGTGGAAAACTCTAACTGGACATTCTTTCTCATGTTTTGACTCAGCGTATTCTGAGAGTTTTTTGTTTCCAGCTTGAGTGGTAAATACTACTCTTAAAACGTTCAGTAGTATTAAATTTTGCACAAAATAATGAAGGAAATATAGCCTTGAATAATGCTAATGAAATGGCATGGTAGCTTTCTTTTCATTCACAGTGGCGTTATAACAAGTCTTTTAATATATATTTTTTTAAAATTTTAAAAGAGTCTGCTCTTCATGAGGAAATTGAAAAGGTGCACTGAGAAAAAGTATTGACGAAACAACCAGCATATGGTAAAGCTTACCACGCTTCTGGTTTTATGGGAGCACAAAAAAGTTCAATAATTTTTACCAAGTGCTTCGGTAATTATTTTAATAAAATTAACAATAAGATTTGGTTTTCTAATATTTAGTAAAATTAGGTAAATGTGGCAAAATTTAGTAATTTTATTACATCTTAGAACACGGTATGAAAACCATTTGGTTAAATTTTTTTTTCATTTCTGTATTTTTTACTAAATGTAAGGTAATAAACACTACAATTTTGAAAAAACTACAATTTCTGGTAGACCATCACCGTAGAAATGGAAAAATTACTAAACGAATGGTTTAAATACGGATAAATGATATCTACTATATAGTTAAATGGTATATTGCTTTTATTAACCAGAATCATGCTATTTGTTACCAGAAATATCATTACGATATAGTTAGGTAATTTTACCAGAATTTTTTTCTGTGCATTAATTCCCTTTAGTTGTCAAAATGTTTGCTTGGAGCATTTTTTTAGAAAATGATTTGTTGAAAAAAAATTTCTTAGAAGTTGAATATTCATTTTTTACACTGTGCGTATATACTAGCATAACTATAATTAGTTTAACAAATTTAAAATGAATGACACTTAATCTAATGATTTCTATGCAGAGTATATAATAATTTTTACATTTATTTTCACTTCGATATCACAAATTCTATGAATTAAAATGCTTATTTTTAAATCAAATTTTTTTAAATTACGTTAAATGCTTCAAGTTAAATAAAATTAATATAAAAAATTAATATAAGAAATTAGTATCAAAAATTAATATAGTAAAATTAATATAATATTATGTATTGTTAGGTACTATAGTAAATTCTTGTAAGATGAGTTACAGTAATTTAGATTTACCGACCCAAGCACAATAATTGTATTAGTAATTCTAAACATAGTTCTATAGAATATCTTTGTTCCCTATCTACTATGGATTTCAAACACTATAATTTCAAGGAGATTTCCCTCCTTGTCAACTGATGCTTAATCCTGCAGCATAAGCTTGTTAATGAGTTACTGCTGGGTTTCGTGATTAAATTGTTGAAATAAGAGTGGAGCTTTAATACTTATACGAGTTCTCTGATTTTCAACATCTTAAATAAAATATAGAAAACTATTAATGGAAACTTAATGTTTCAAATTAAAATAAATAATGCTATTTGTTTTCACCAAAAATGGAAGGAATTTCCTTTTATTTCATAAAGCAAATATATTTGTCGTTTGTGACGTTTATTTCAAAACAGTTTTGTCAAAGTATTTCTTAAATCACATTAATTTAAATTTTTCACTTATAAAAAGTAGTTAATAAGCTTATTTTATTTGAACGAAGTTTGGGAAAAATAATTTAAATTTCTTAAGGACAGATACATGAGGCGTTTTATTTTTAGTTGTATTTTTCTCTGCTTTGGAAAGCACATTTCCCCATGTTATTTGATTGGGATAAAAATATTCTTGAATTCGCCGGTTTGGGTGCTCAAAAATGATCATTGTTTCATATCTAAGTCAGTTTTATAAATGTTTTACTCAAACATTAAAACACTCACTCAATAAAAATCTGATTAAGCTTTTTACCGATACTTTTATAAATTTAATTTTTCGGTAACTTAATAAATTTAAATAACGCAGTAATGTATAGGTAAATTAGACTCCTTTCAAATTTTTACCTCAAATTTCTTATTTTATTTACTACCAAAATCCAAAACGCACTGCACTTGTACGCCCGTTACTGAAACAATTAATAGAAATTCCGAAATTTGAATTTTCGATTCTAATCGACGCAACAAAGAACGTTTTATTCATATTTTTTTAAGAACTTTTATTTTCCTTATAGATAGTCAGGGTTAGTACAGAGCTTAAAACATAAAAATTGTGTTATCAGGTTTGCGATGGAGAAGTTTAAATGTTATTTTTTCTTTTCAAAGCGAATTCACAAAACCGGAGTTTCGACGTCTATGCTTTTTTTAATCTTGGAGTTCTTTTGAAAATGTTAAGTTTTCTTTATCTTACTAAATTGATTTATTCTTTTTTAATTTTGCTACCACTTTTTAAATTTTTTGAAGCACCATACGAACGTTGATAAAACAGTTTTTAATTGTTAAAGAAAGGATTCTGCAGTAATGTATGCAGATCTGATCTTGGGAAGATGACTTTGGAAGTTGCGCTACATGCTTCATTCATACTTCAATGAGATCACTCAAAAAACGCCACTAAACTCATCTAAAATTGCACCTGTACTCTTAGTGAGACGTAAAAAATAGTTGACAACCTTTTACCGAATTTGTACTTTAAGCTTGCCATCTATTGGTTTGGAATAGTTTGAGCAAAGCATTTCAAGATTTTCCCCAAAAGAAAAAGTTTAATTTTCTCGATCTTTAAAAAGATACATATCTCACAGATTTACTCTTGTCTAGATATGAAGGAAGAAATTGTTGTTTTGTGGCTATATGTCCTGTAGCAACATTCTATTGGATAACAAGCTGATAATATACACAACTTTGAATTCTATGCAAACAAAGTTGATATTTGTTTCGCAATTGACTGTTATCATTCTCAATCAACTAAATTGTAAAGATTGTAAAAGTCAAAAAGAATGGCGAATAATTTTAAATCTTTACACATTATGCAAGTCTTCATTCCACATCTTTCATTCCTTTAACTACCAAAATATCAAATGCTTTAGAGTCAATTGAGTGAATATTAGTGATTTAAAAAGGAAAGTATCCAGTTATAAATACCAAGAATCTCAGACATTTAAATGAGAATATTTTTAGGGATACTTTCTTGATTTGTTTAATCTTGTATGCAAATGAAATCGTATGAAAACCTGCTAGTGTCTGATTCAAAAATAATTGGAAAGTAAGTGTTAATAAGCATTGAAAATGCAGTTACTGTGTTTCACTTAATTCAAAACAGTACTACAGCATCGTTGGCAAAAAGGGTTAAAATTTCGCTGGTGAGGCAAATTTTTATTTTTTTACATTTCCAATGCTCATCTGGGTTAACATTAGCTGGTTCAGGCATTTTACGGGGAAGATTTGTTGGCCACTCCTTAAGGAGCACCATGTTAGGTGGGCCAACGTTGCTCCCAAAGTAAGGACATATAGTACAGAGAATGAAAGAACATCCATACTTTGCCCGGGATTCGAACCCAGAAACTTTCCGATGCAAGGCCAGTTCCTTAACCCCTACACAGTCTGGTCGGTGAAGCAAAAATATAATATTTGCTTGTGGGTTTCAGCACTGGGTATTTTTATTTCAGAAAACACCTTCATAGAATGGGACATTTTCAAAAGGAACCAATATGCAAGAAATGATGTGGAATCAGCGAATCATATTTTATATGAGTGCGATGCCTTTGCTCTAACACGATTTACTATTTTAGGTATCTCCACCTTACAAAGATACACCATAGCTCTATTAAAGGACTGTTAGATATTATAAACAAAGTAGACGACCCAAGAAAATGGAACCAGGAAGAATTGGATTTGGAGCATTTGGCACAAAATGCTACCAAAGCAGAGGGGCCTCACATCAGAAAAGCCCAAACAAGAATAATAGTAATAATAATTAGAGCTTAATATTTATTCTTTACCATTTTTTTAAAAATGAAACAAAATTAAATTCTGAATTTTTATAACTTTCTCTTGAATTTTTTAATCAAATAAATTAATTTCACATCAAGTATATAAATTTTTTTCTAATTCAAAGCACAAGAATAAGTTTCTGTGCACATTAAGACGCCGGTAGACAGTTAAGACCCCTTTTGACTTCCCTCTCCCCATTGAGGCAGTTTAAGACCCCATTTGTTTAAACAGTAAAATTAGCTTGGATTACAATAGAAATGTTTTGGTGAAATATATGCATTTGCATTACACTTATTTATCACTTTGTTTATTTGAAATAATTTTGAACAGTCAAATAACATTTCCCCTTAAATTTTCTGTGAAAAGCAAATAAAGATAAAATAAATATCAATCATTAGCTTTAGCCAACATTAATTACTGAATTACTTCATATCTGGTTCCATTAATAGTGCTGCCACATTATATTAGATAAGGAATTGTTGTTAAACGCTTTCGTCGGAAGTTTGGATAATAGGTATTCGAACATGTTTGATAACCGGAACAATGCAGCTAAGTAAATAGTTTAAATTATCCTAAATAAACATACATTTTTGTTCAAAAAATATATTTCAATTCTAAAATAATGGAAAATTTCAATGTCAATCGTGAATGGCTTAAATAGATACATTTTAATAGAAATACATTGAGAGATCCTCAATTCAATCTAATTTCTTGTTTTCATGATTACTTAATAAAATGGTTATTAAAATTCTTCACTGTCATTTATTATTTTCTATAAAGATAACATTTATGCTAAGTGCAAGTGTTTAATTACAAATAGCAGCATTTTATAGATTTTCTTAAAATTATTTTGCTGACTAATAATTATTATGTGAACACTGTAAATAATCTCGAATCAACTTACTGTAATACTATAAATTTACTTTTCACCGTTAAGTCCACTTTTACAGGAACATGCTAATGAACTAAAAAAATCAGAAATACCGTAATTTATTCATTAATAATTACCTTTAAGTCACAGAATCGCTGTAATTAAATAAATATTACTGTAATAATTACGGTGTAATATTTTACGGCCAAAATTCATTTGACGGCAAAAAGGATATTAAAGATGATGCACGGAAAGTGCATCCTCCTCATACCGGAATTTGATTCGGAATTTTTTACAAGGTAAATTAACTTTAATTTCTGTATAACACGCATCAATTTAGCGAGGTAATATATATGGGCAGTCTTGTGTACAGACGGAGAGCATGTATAAGACTTTAAAAATAGATTGCAACTCTAGTAATCATTTATTTAGATTTAAAATATTTATTTCAACGAATATTATAATAATCTTTCTGATACTTAAACTTTATTAAATTTTTGCGAACTTAAACTTTAGCTTTATAAACTAAATGTGTCAGGTGGTCCATTATGGAAATAAATACTTTGAGTTCGCATATTAATTGAATGATTGTACCACTAATAAAACATTCATTTCCTTCTAAAGCAATGCAATTATAAGGAAATGATGTTTGTAAAGTTCTTTTGTATTAAATTTCACATAACTTATACCAATATATATATATATATATATATATATATATATCTCTCTCTCTCTCTATATATATAT